>NC_083771.1:12293782-12516282 GCF_963514075.1 Conger conger
TAGGCCAAAGCCTTGCGATGACATCATCGGCCTGTTTCTTGAAAGTTCTGTTCAGGGATGTCACTACACTTTGATTCTGAGCGAACGTCATCATTTGATTTAGTAATTGGAAATTATCAATAAGTAACAACATGTTTTTCAACCAATGCAAAAACTAAAGAGAAGACTTAAATAGCTTGACTTTTTTGGATTCTTCCACATGGAAGGACTTGTCGTAAGAGAAGAGGTCAGGTAGGTTCTTCAGAATCACATCTTATCCTTCTAATAACAGGAGACCCTGTTCAGAGTCAGTGACATCATCAATGGCAGAATCATACCTCATCCATTCACTGCAGAATACCCAGCACTGTTTCAAAGTTACCCCTTTGCTATTTGCATGGGGTGTCATTTCTGCCCAAACTGTGTAACCCCTCACAGCTGTAGCTGTAGGGTGTCGCAACCTCCAAAATGATGGGTGATGGCTTAGGTGTAAATGAGAGGTTGACCCCCCCCCCCTTACATCCAGGCATAGGCACCATCTACAGAAACAGAGATCCAGGGAGCATGCTCGTTGTTTTCCTAAACTAGGATTTATTTGCTTAGCAGTTGCCAGGCTAAGGGAAGGTTAACAGTCTGCAGCTTATGTTTAATGTCTATCTATTGTGCTTCCCATTTACACAACGGGATTTCCACACCCAAGCTTAAGTACTTTACCTCCGCGCTAACAGAAATCACTAACCCCACCCAGTGTGAGAACCCATGACCCTCGGGCGGGGGGCCCTGTCATTGTAGCCTCTAAACCACACTTTGCTGCACTGCCACGACACTTCTAAGAAGCGGAGAATGGCAGTGCCAATCACAGAGAGAGAGGCCATGCTGGTCGAGGAGAGTGAGAGCTAGCGCGTGTCTGCATGCAGGAAACGCATCTTAGAGCACGTGTGAAAGGGGCTCGGACGTTGATAGCAGGGTGAGTGACAGTTACCAGACAGCATACAGTGGGGCGGTGGGGGGAGGGGGGGTGGAGAGCATGCTGGGAGTCGGAGTGACAGGGATGGTTGCCATCTTGCTGGCAGCCATGCGTGCAACACCGAATATGGCAATGCTGCCTTATCGACTGCCGCCTGAAGGGTTCTGACTATGTAGTGCCGAGAGAGAGAGGGGCAGAGAGAGAGAGAAAGAAAGAAAGAGAGAGAACAGCAATTCATGTAGATCATGTCTAAGTTTGGTTCGTTATTATTTAAGCTTTTTTAAATATATTTTTTGTTTTTTATATAAATATACACATTATTTCAGTGTATTAGTCTTATGTTTTATGTGTCATTGTTGGTAATTTTATTGTTAATTGCTTTGGTAGTATTGTTTGTATACAGTCATGGCAAAAAAAGCATTATTGAATTGAATTGAGCAGGGGGGGGAGCAGGAAAGTCAGGCACAGGACAGAAGAACACAAAAATAGTGAGAAGCTGAGGGAGAAAGAGTGAGAGAGAGAATGAGTGAATGAGAGACAGTGAGAGAGAGAATGAGGGGGAGACAGAGAGAGAGAGAGTGAGAGAGAGAATGAGGGGGAGACAGAGAGAGAGAGAGAGAGAGAGAGAGGGAGCAGCTGTGGGGAAATCTGCGGTCCAGCAGGCAGTGGGGCGGTGCGGAGGGGCGATAGGCTTATCAGACCGGGCCTGCCGTAACGGCCAGCCTCCCAACCAGCAGGCCTGGGAGGAGCCAGCGCTGGGGCACACAGATAGGGCCCGTCCTGACCCTAATCAGGGGCCACAACATGCGCAGAGAGGCAGCCTGAGCCCAAATTGGGTTCAGCAGACTGTTCCTCCCTGTCCACCACCCCTCAGCCCCTCTCCCTCAAAGCACGGAGTTTCATAACAGGGACAGGAAGCCCTTATCGGACATTTCTGAAAAGCGTGGCGCAGCAAAGCTATTAAAAATGTCACCCCGCTCCCCAAAAATAAAATCTACCATATGAGGAATTTGAGTCATATTTTTTCATATTTCTTCCTTCCACAGGAAAGGAAAAGAATGTCTCGTCAGAACACTGTTTTGTTGTGAGAAAGGCTGTCACCTTCTGGACATCCAAACAACCAAACCCATGCTCTGCAGCAGAGAACAGAACGGCTAAGTCATTCTACATGCATTTTCCCAACCAAGACGATGTGTTCGCTGCTCTGTCCACCAAACTGAACACGACCCAAAACGGCAATGCCCTCAGGTGACACCCCGGCCAGAAGTCGGCCATGTTGGGGAAATCGTCCTCTGCCAACTTCATCAAAGCTAATACAAACAGATAAAACGAACCACTGTTCACCTCACAGCAACTTTGGCACAAGCACGTATCTTCAGAAGCACACAAGGACACGGCAAAAGACATTCTGCACTCTTTCTGTTTCTTTCATAAGACATATCAGATCAATATGTTACAAAAGCACCTTGAATAAAGTGCGTAAAATTAATACAATCAAGTCAATAAAGGATGAGATACAAAGACAAGAACCATATATTTTAAAAGTTTTTTTGCATTTCTAAAAATATAGACAAAGAGCTCAGTTTATTCGCCCTTATTATTTATCCACTTTTGTGCAACAATTGAAATCAATTTTAAACTTTTAAAGGGGTTGGCAGTTCAGAACAGGTTTTTCCCACTAAACAAGACTTTTTTTGGTTTGGTGCATTGAGGGAAAAAAAAAAGGTATACCCTGTATTGCTAATTGTTGGTGTGGTTTCACCCCGTATATGATTTCTCACCACAAACATACTTAAAATAAAATTTAAATTTAAAAAAGCTTAAGATGACTGTTGTCTTTTTGTTTAGAACAGCCCTTCATGTGTATTTTACTCATTATGAATTTGATGCTTTAACCTGTGGAAGAACCTATGTACTTCTAAGTCGCTTTGGATTAAAAGTGTCTGGCAAATGACTAAAATGTAAATGAGTTTTAATTGGTTTCATGTGCAATTGTGCCATAGGTGTAAGTAAAGTGCAGGCTCTGGTTCTGTTGTGTTCTTGGCTGCACTATACAGTGTGAGCACTTTATTAGGTATTTGACTTATTTTATGACTTATTATTTACCACTTGGAGGTTGTGTGTTCAGAGATGCTCTTCTGCATATCGCTGTTGTAATGCGTGGCTATTTACATTACTGTCGCCTTCATGTCAGCTTCGACCAGTCTGGCCCTTCTCCTCTGACCTCTCTCATTAACAATGCTTTCTTGCCCACAGAACCGCAGCTCATAGGATGTTTTTTGCACCATTCTCTGCAAACTTGTGCATGAAAATCCCAGGAGATCGTAGTTTCTGAGATACTCAAGCCACCCTGTCTGGCACCAACAATCATTCCACGGCCAACGTCACTTAGATCACATTTCTTCCCCGTTCTGACATTTGGTCAGTTCAAGCTCTTGACCACATCTGCATGCTTTTATGAGTTTAGTTTAGTTGCTGCCACATTAACTAAATGTGGAGATTTAATATTAAATTATTAAATATTTACATTAACTGCTGGTGTACAGGTCTACCTAATAAAATGATCATTGAGTGTATATGGGTTGTCAGGAAATGGGATCATGGTATAAGTTCCAGTCTGGAACTGCAATTTCCATACATGAGTCCAGCTTACGACTGCTGGAGGGGGTTTACGAGCACTGTAACAACAAGCTAGTTAGTTAAAATGGTTTGTTTGCGGCCATAATCAGATTTGCCTGCTCTATGGAAATGCTCAACACCCCCTCCCCTTCCGCTTCAAAAGACCTCCACTCTCCTACTAGGGTGGAAGACCCTCGGGTCAGCATCTCGTTAACACCTAAGACATCACTCGTCATTTTAGGGGTCGCAACATGCAAACTGCAGCTGTGAGGGGTTACACAGTTTGGGCAGAATTGACACCCCATGCAAATAGCAAAGGGGTAACTTTGGAACAGTACTGGATATTCTGCAGTGAATGGACGAGGAATGATTCTGCCATTGATGATGTCACTCACATTGAACAGGGTCTTCTGTCATCAGAAAGATAAGATGTGATTCTGAAGAACCTACCTGACCTCTTCTCTTCCGACAAGTCCTTCCATGTGGAAGAAACGAAGCAGTGAAGGCCAGACTGACAGATGTTGGGGCACATAAATATCTGCATCCATTGGAGCCACACTGTCACCAGTGTTACCAGTACCAGTACAAATGAACAAGCCAAATAATGTTTTACTAAAAATGTCACAGTAGCATTCACCATGTCACAGTAATAAATAAAATACACAGCGTATTTACAGTTTGTATAAGGCATGCCTGTAAAAATGATGTTATAAATGGTCGTACACTGCCACCCTGTGGACAGTCCCGTGGAGACTGAAGTAAGCAATATTTCCTACTCCTTTTCTCTCCAAAACAGCACCATGTGAGAATGCTACATTCACGTCCGTGGCCCCTTATGGAAGCATTGCGATCGGAACTTCCGCTATTGTGATAGTCTAATTAAGTCACAGTAGTGTACACAAAGTTGTCTTACTTTAGATACAGTAGTTGGACTAGGCTAGCAACACTTCTACAAAATTAAAGTTCTGTGCTTTTTTTGAAACAATGTTCATTAAAGAAATCTAGATCTTTTTCTACAATTGTTTTTATTGACATATGAAACATCATGAGACCAATTCGCAAAGTATCTGTATTTTTCAATCAACCGCTTTACAAAACGGAACTCTAAAACGAGGACATAATTTCCAGTCGGATTTGTTTTGCGTGCGGATTCATACGCCATTTTCACTAAGTGAGTTCGTTCAAATAAGTGGGCATTAGGCAACACTGAACACAACAAATAAAAATAATGAAGCAAATTTCCAACTGAAAAGAAATCCAGGAAAAAGCAGAGTTGTCGGGATGGAAGTGGAAAGGGCAGATACTGAAACGTCGGAAAACGCGCCTGATTCAACAGCGACTTTGCAACTGAGACAAGACCGCAGGCTCGTGTGCGTGGAGTATCCGGGATATGTCAACAATGTGGACAAGATGCTTGAGACCCTTGGTGGCGAGAAAACGGTGTCCAAAGTAAGCGGGTATAAAGTCAGCACGTACAGTTGGCTGAGTGCGAAAAATCACAATGTACTGGGGTCAATTACGTTTTCCTGGAGTCTTAAAAGATGTTTCAATTTCACGTTTAGTATAGGTCCTTCTTTACTCAGGCTGAAAGTGCTGTATCAATAAAATCAAAGTAGTCTGTTTGGGAGGATGCACAGCTTATATTCACAGCTATCCATCAGTTAATTATTGCACGATTATTGACCGGATAACTGCTCAAGGCGGCTTGTGTATAGACTTCAGGCGCCTCAACGACGACGTGATAAACTACCATTGAAATCATCTCCATCAACGCACGTAAAGCCAATATTATGCCCCTCTCGGTGGAACGTCCGCCCACAGTTGGCACTATGAATTACTGTTATTGTTGTTCTGACTGTGTAGTAAAGTACACGTGCCTTATTTAACTATATTTGTGCAGGTATAGTTACGTATTGCTGGTTTAACTCACAAATGACGCATGTATGTGTGAGATACGATACGAATTTAAAGGCGGGTTGCTTTTTTGTTCGGCCATTTTTCACCAGACTTACGCTGACCCTACCAGGCGAGTCGAACTGAACTACCGGCCAAGGGACCCCTACTGCCACCCGCTGTGCGCAAACCGCTTCCCCTCCACCAGCGTGCTGCTGCGCGTCCGGAAGAGGTCGCGCAAGGGAAGCGGTACCGAGGCGCAAGTCCATATGGAGATGGTGGGAGTCATTGGGACCTGCTACAAATTCCAGGGTCTGTGGCTCTCCTATTTAAATATCTCACTAAATACATTCAACATTTAAAATGTTCCATCCTTGCTTTCTACCTGCTTTTGTTTCTTTAACAGATTATTAATTAGCTGCTTACATTTTCTCTCATGTAGGCTACAGAGAGAAATAAAGGCTGCTAATATTTCAGTATGCATTATTATTACGCATTATAGTTATTTCGCTGACAGTTTTATCCAAAGCAGCTTTCGATTGATTTGACAAAGCAGAGGCCTATCCCCCTGGAGCAGTGTAGGGTTAAGGTCCTCGCTCTGGGGCCCAACAGCTGCCCTGATCTTAGGTGTGATGAGACTGGGGCTTGAACCACCAACCTTCCAGATTCCAATCAAGCACTTTAGCCACTAGGCTAAGCAAATACAGGTTTCCTAGTGGCTCAGATATACACTCATCGAGCACTATGAGGAACATTTATACTTTATTACACCTGCTTATTCATGCGATTATCTAATCAGCCAATTGTGTGGCAGCAGTGCAATACATACAATCATGTAGATATGGGTCAGGAGCTTCAGTTAATGTTCACATCAACCATCAGAATGGGGGAAAAAATGTGATCCAAGTGACTTTGAATGTAGAATGATTGTTGGTGGTTTGAGTATCTCAGAAACTGCTGATCTCCTGGGAATTTCACGCACATGAAGATTCAGTGTCATCAGATTGCAAAGAATGGCGCAAAAAATCTAGTGAGCAGCAGTTCTGCAGAGAGAAACGCCTTTTTAATGAGAGATGTCAGAGGAGAATGGATCAGACTGGTCAAAGCTGACAGGAAGGTGACAGTCATGCAAAAATAACCGCACATTACAACAGTGGTATGCAGAAGAGCATCTCTGAACACACTATGCGTCATAACTGGATAGGCTACAGCAGTAGAAGTCTAAAAGTAGTCCTAAAAATAAATACCTGATAAAGTGCTCGGTGAGTGTAAATGACGCATTGGCTGAGCTGCATGTTCTGGTCACGTATGAATGAAGGGATGGGGGACTTCCAGTACCTGGCAGTGCACACGGAGGCAGACGGCTCGCAGACCTCCCTGTATGACAAGATCCTCCTCCGCAAGCCGGAGAAGAAGGAGTTCTTTCACAAGGAGGTGCCCCTGTACATCCCCCCACCCATCTTCTCCCGCCTGGATAACCCTGTGGACTACTACTACCGGCCTGATATACAGCACAGGTACGCAGGTACCGGAGGAGTGCAGTGTTCTGCCACACATAATATATAATCTCATTTATCGGAAAGGGCCGTTCCACGCCAACTCCAGGAGGTTGCACTTCTTGTGTTTTCTTTGTGTTGTAGGCAATTATGAGAAATAGAATTCCTGAAAAAATGAACTCATACTTCATTTCGCTTTCCCGCTAGAGCCATTTAAAGTTTGCCAGGTGTCACCTCTCTCTCTCTCTCCCTCTCTCCCTCTCTCTCTCTCTCTCTCCCTCTCCCTCTCTCCCTCTCTCTCTCGCTCTCTCTCTCCCTCTCTCTCCCTCTCTCTCTCTCTCTCTCTCTCTCTCTCATGCTCTCTCTCGTGCTCTCTCTCTCTGTCAGGGAGGGGTACATCCCGCAGGTGGTCTCCCACGAGAACCTCATTGGCCAGAGCCGCGCCCGACGCCCGCACAACGCCATCTTCGTGGCCTTCGAGGACAAAGACGCACCCAGCGAGCCTCTGGAGGCAGCGGTGCACAACTGGAGAAAGCTGTGCATGCACCCCAGCGACATCAGGACCGAGAAGGAGATCGTGCAGGTGTGTGGGCCCTTCCCAGTTAACATGGAGAGGGAAAGGAAGGTCAGCCATGGTCAGGCTCCATGTCAGCTGTACCACAGCACCTCTTGGATTTTTGTCTTTTTATGTGTTGGTAGACAATGATGACATAAAATTCCTGAAAATGTGAGCTTCTGGAGTTGGCGTAGAATGGCCCTTTCTCTTTATGTGCAGTTTAGTGAAGCCTTCAAAACCAGGAGCAGCCTTCCAGAGAAATTCTCTTACAAAGACCATTTATGGCTAAGCCTTCAGGTCCAAGAAGTTACCTGGCGAGCCTCATTTCAGTGGCCTTATTTCCCTTTCTGTTGTGAAAGAGAGAAAAGCTTTGGCCACAACACGCACTGCTTATCCTGTCCTGAAAAACACACCTGCTGACTGGATCAACAAGACTTCAAACATTTGGCTGGTGCCCAGTGTGGAGCAGATCGATAAGAGTTTAAATGATTGGCTCGTGCCCAGCGCTAATTTGTGCTTTCCTTTCCTGAGCAGATGTTTGAGAGGAGGCCCATCTGGTCTCGCAACGCGGTCAAGGCTAACCTGGACATCCAACCCGACAAGCTGAAGCTGCTCCTGCCATATGTGGCCTATTACATGGTGAGGCCATGGGGATATGGCGTATGACATGGGGGGGTGAGGGTGAGATAAAGAGTAAAGCCACATACCTGACTGAGAAGAGTATCACACTGTCTGAGTGTGCCACACTGTGGCTCTCATTTCCATCGCATACAAATTCAAATCGGTTGTTTTTGTTTTTATTCCCTGTGACCTAGTCACTAGCAATTAGTGTGTGGCGTATATTTACAGTATGTTGTAAATTTGAGTGTTCTAGAATGAGATGATGAAAGGAGTGTTCCAGAACGTGAGGGTGAGATGAGTTCTAGAATGAGATGACTAAAGGAGTATTCCAGAACGTGAGGGTGAAATGAGTGTTCAAGAATGAGATGACTAAAGGAGTGTTCCAGAACGTGAGGGTGAAATGAGTGTTCTAGAATGAGATGACTAAAGGAGTGTTCCAGAACGTGAGGGTGAAATGAGTGTTCTAGAATGAGATTACTAATTATGAGTAAACATGGATTCTTGGTTCTGCTCTCCAGTTGACTGGCCCATGGAGGAGCCTTTGGGTGAGGTTTGGCTATGATCCCAGGAAACATCCTGAAGCCAAGATCTATCAAGTGCTGGACTTTAGGATCCGCTGTGGGACAAAACATGGTATGGAGGGGCAGGGAGCCGAAAAACATGCCCCAGTCCTGCTACAGGCTCAGCTGCTGCTCCTGTTGTTAAATATATCTCTGTTTCATTTACTCCAACTGCTGTACGTGTATTTAAGAATTACATTGAAGCAGATGTGCTTGTTCTTCCCCCCTCTTTAAAGGCTACTCTCTCAATGACATGCCGGTGAAGGCCAAGCGAAGCACTCTGAACTACAGTCTGCCCATCACTGTCAACAAAGCAGGTGTGTGTGTGTGTACCAATGTGTAGGTGGAGCAGGAGTGTGTGTGTGTGTGCCAGTCTGTGGGTGGGGCAGGTGAGCGTGTCAGTAACGTGTGTGTGTGTGTGTGTGTGTGTGTGTGTGTGCGTGCCAGTCTGTGGGTGGGGCAGGTGAGTGTGTGTGTGTGCCAGTCTGTGGGTGGGGTAGGTGGGTGTGTGTGTGTGTGTGTGTGTGTGTGTGTGTGTGTGTGTGTGTGTGTGTGTGTGTGTGTGTGTGTGTGCCAGTCTGTGGGTGGGGTAGGTGGGTGTGTGAGTAATGTGTGTGTGTGTGTGTGTGTGTGAGTAATGTGTGTGTGTGTGTGTGTGTGTCCCAGTCCCTCAGGCTGCTAGTGTGCGGGAGATCACCCTGGACGGAGATCAGCCAACAGGGCGAAAACCAGCTTCTCCGAGGTACAAGCTGAAAGTAGGTCCCTCTGCCGACCGTTACAGCACCTCCTCTGACCGTTACAGCACCTCCTCTGACCGTTACAGCACCTCCTCTGACCATTACAGCACCTCCTCTGACCGTTACAGCACCTCCTCTGACCATTACAGCACCACCACTGACTGTTACAGCATGTCCCCTGTTACAGCACCTCCACTGACTGTTACAGCATGTCCCCTGTTACAGCACCTCCACTGACTGTTACAGCATGTCCCCTGTTACAGCACCTCCACTGACTGTTACAGCATGTCCCCTGTTACAGCACCTCCACTGACTGTTACAGCATGTCCCCTGTTACAGCACCTCCACTGACTGTTACAGCATGTCCCCTGTTACAGCACCTCCACTGACCGTTACAGCACCTCCACTGACTGTTACAGCACCACCACTGACTGTTACAGCATGTCCCCTGTTACAGCACCTCCACTGACCGTTACAGCACCTCCCCTGACTGTTAGAGCACCATCACTGACCTCAAGGAACCCGTTTAACAGGACCGGAGTAAGGTACAGTAATGTGGGGGTGTCTCCCATCTGTCAACAGGAGCCGGCTTATATATTCCGCGAGGGTACCCTTCCCCCCTACAGACAGATGTTTTACCAATTCTGCGACCTGGATGTGGAGAGGTAGGACATTACATTCCCTTTTTTCTCCCAATTTGGTAGCCAACTGTACCCCGTCTAATTCAATTAGAGCTAGTATTAGATACACCGCCCACACCCCGTCCCTCGGCGGCCTTCTTCAAGCCGTCTCGCCACATGCTGGTAACCGTGATTCCGAGGCACCCAAGGTGCGGCGATCTACTAACCCTGCCAAGTCCCTCCCCCTGGAGAAGCGAGCCAATTATGCTGCTCCACGTGAGCCGGCCAAGGCTTTTGGCAGGACCGAGAATCGAACCCCGGTCCCCAGTGTGCAACTGCGGCGAACTGCAACCGCAAGTCTGCTGCATCTTAGCCTGTTGCGCCACCACGGCCCCTAACTACATTACATTATTAATTAACCAGTCCCAAACCAGTATGCCAGCAAACTGAGCAGTTGATGTAGATGACATGGTGGCTGACGTAGGTGACGTAGGTGACATGGTGGCTGACGTAGGTGACGTAGCTAATGTAGGTGACGTAGATGACATGGTGGCTGACGTAGGTGATGTAGGTGACAAGGTGGGTGATGTAGGTGACGTAGGTGACATGGTGGGTGACGTAGGTGACATGGTGGGTGACGTATGTGACGTAGCTAATGTAGGTGACGTAGATGCCATGGTGGCTGATGTAGCTGACGTAGGTGATGAAGGTGACATGGTGGCTGATGTAGGTGATGTAGGTGACATGGTGGCTGATGTAGCTGACGTAGGTGATGAAGGTGACATGGTGGCTGACGTAGGTGATGTAGGTGACATGGTGGCTGATGTAGCTGACGTAGGTGATGAAGGTGACATGGTGGCTGACGTAGGTGATGTAGGTGACATGGTGGCTGATGTAGCTGACGTAGGTGATGAAGGTGACATGGTGGCTGACGTAGGTGATGTAGGTGATGTAGGTGACATGGTGGCTGATGTAGCTGACGTAGGTGATGAAGGTGACATGGTGGCTGACGTAGGTGATGTAGGTGATGTAGGGGACATGGTGGCTGATGTAGCTGACGTAGGTGATGAAGGTGACATGGTGGCTGATGTAGCTGACGTAGGTGATGAAGGTGACATGGTGGCTGACGTAGGTGATGTAGGTGATGTAGGGGACATGGTGGCTGACGTAGCTGACTTAAGCTGTCTCACCCTTTCAGCATAAAGAAGCTGATCCACCAGAACGACGGGCAGGAGGAGGAGTGTAACGAGCGTGATGGCTGGTGTCTGCCCCGCACCGCCGACGAGCTCCGTGACATCATGTCCGCCATGATCAAGCAGAACATCCGCTCCAGGAGACCAGGTACTGACCGCTGTCTGACCGCTGCCTGACCGTTTGAGCTGAGGAGCCAGCGCAGTTCGGACAGAGCTGTAAGGAGCCGAGTAAGCTACAGGAACAGCTGGGCTCTGGGCTGTGTAAAAGTGTCTCTTGAAGACAAGCTGAAATGGCAGTTTAGAGCAGCGCTCGATATGACGTATACAGGAGTGAAACTGATCTTCCGGGGGGAATTGTCGACAAGCTAGGAGTCGATTTAACTGACGTCAAATGAGCAAAGGGACGTGGAGTCAGGATGCGTGCTGCTGTGTGAAAAGGATATAGATTGGAGGGGAACGGAAAATTGACCTTTGATCAACATACACGGCCACTGGTACACGATGATGTAAAATCTTATTTTCCAGCAAGTGGATGGGGAAAAAACTTTGGTGTGAAAATATACAAGTATTACAATTTCATAATTTCTTTGGGATTATATACTTTAAGACGTGTTCTTATGGTTATGAATAATTGATTACATGTCTTTGGGTGTGCAGGCTTGTTATCTCTGGTTTTATGCTCTGATTCTGTGCATCTCTAATTACACATGCCTGTGTATATGTGTGTGTGTATGTGTATCTGTGTCTGTGTATCTGTGCTTGTGTGTATGTATATGTGTATGTGCGTGTGTATCTGTGTCTGTGTATCTGTGTATGTGTATGTGTATCTGTGTCTGTGTGTATGTGGGTGTGTCTGTATATCTGTGGATGTGTATGTGTCTATGTATGTGTGTGTGTGTGTGTGTATGTGTGTGTGTGTATATGTATATGTGTGTGTGTGTGTCTCTGTGTGTGTGTGTGTGTGTGTGTGTGTGTGTCTCTGTATGTGTGTGTGTGTGTGTGTGTATGTGTGCGCGTGCATATGTGTGCGTGTGTATTTGTGTGTGTGTGTGTGTATGCGTGTGTGTGTATATGTATATGTGTGTGTGTGTGTGTGTGTCTCTGTGTGTGTGTGTGTGTGTCTCTGTGTGTGTGTGGTGTGTGTGTGTGTGTGTGTGCGTGTGTCTCTGTGTGTGTGTGTGTGTGTGTGTGTGTGTATCTCTGTGTGTGCATGCCCTCCAGCTCCTGCTCCCTCCATGTCCAGCAGTAGAGTCGCTGCTCACGCCCACAGCAGCAGGGATGTGGAGAGCGGAGAGGAAGAGGATGAGGATGATGAAGAGTACCAGGCCTCAGAGGGCAGTGACAATGAGATGGAGACGGAGATCCTGGACTACATGTGAACTTTCTTCACAAAACCAAACGCAGGAACCGGAGACATCCGGAAACATCTCTTTTGCTGAGAGTTCAGTTTCTTTTTTATTTGTATCATGATCCTTTTTTCTTTTTTTTCAATTTCTGCCATTATAGGAAAGCAATAAAATAAACTTGGTAAATGAATAAAATTGTTGGTTATCAGCCTGGGTCTGTTCACAGATTATTCTGTGGAATTGCATAACAGCACAAGAAGAATCGGTCAAGTCAAAAAATAATGAAATGTCTTCAACTTGGTGATAGGAAAATAAACATATTTACATATGCGTTCTAAAATAAATCTTTAATAAAGTATGTGTAAAAACAACAAAATAAATTTAAATGTGATTTTCCAATGAAAAAAATGTATGTAGATGCATCATATTAATTTGCAGAAGAAAGATGTTCCCATAAAGGTATTTTCATTTGACATAATCTAAGGGCTGCAATGCAAGTGATTTTATAATGAAAATATTAAATCTTCAGGGAAATAAAATGTTGAAACGCTTTGATGAGGCGTTTCTGTTTGGATTAGCACAAAGTTATATAACTATAACTGGATATTAGAACCATTCAAACTTCAATATTCAAAATTAAAATGTTTAGCATGGCTGAGGCACTGAAAGATTCTCACAGGCCTTGACAAAGTATTTGTCTCCAAACTAATTTCCACTTTAATTGTCTGTGGTTCCCTGAATGTTTTCAGATCATTATATAAAATGTAATATTAGACAAAGGGAAAGTGTCTAATATTCTTGTTTAAGTCATCAAGCATGCATTTCACTGAATGTTTAGCTAAATGAAATAATTTTGTGTTTACTCAGGTGCCCTTTGTCTAAAGATCTGAAACCATTCACTGCAACAAATATGCAATAATAGAGGAAATCAGGAAAGGGGCAAATACCTTTTCATGGCACTGTACGTTTGATGTTGTTTTGGCGCTATTATTATAACAAGGGTGCAGAACAAGGGCCGATCCGTTTCAGGATTTTGTGCCAACTTCTGGTCTTAATTATTTAATTGACTCAATCACATCTTATCTCACATGTGTATGAGTACCGGCTACAGCTGCAGACTGCAAGTGTATCCTAATGATTTAACTTTGCTCAAGTACAGGCTTGAACCAGGGTCATTCATAGAGTCAACAAATTAAAAACAAGGAAATGAGTTGGAACAAAAACCAGTACGCAGACCAGCCCTTGGGGACCGGAGTTGGGGACCCCTGTTTGTGCGAGCTTTTGTCCACCGCCACGTTTCTCCCGTTAGTTGAATCGAGGTTGAGCAACGGAGGTTTAAAATAGCACAAAGCAAACGATAATGGTTTGGGGAAAGATACGGAGTGCACTGGTATAAAAAGCCGGAGAAAGCGCGGCTCTGAGGCCTTTCGGTACACACCTCAGCGATGACCGTGCTGGAGATTGCGGTGGCGGTCGCCTTGTTCCTGGGATCTGCGTCAGCGGCTTCTGTGAGTGTGCGAGGAGGGAGATATTTATTCATAACCAATCATAATATTTCATTTCATAACTTCATTTGGGACAGAGCAGGGCGCATCCCATACAGCACAGTTATTTTGTTTTAAGGGTTTCCTACAGAAGTAACCAAAATGGGACAAAACAGCCGATAGCCGAGTGGCTAAGATTTTTGTCTTGTTGGGTCAAGCCCTGGTGTAGCTACAATAAGATACAACAATGCAGCTATTGGGTCCTTGATGAAGGCCCTTAACCCCACATCGCTCCAGGGGGGATTGGCCCCTGCTTAGTTTATCTGTTAGTGGCTGTGGATAAAAGCATCAGCTAAGTAACTATCATGTATGTACACAGTCTCCAGGTGAATACGTTCATATGTATGTTTTAGAACAGGGATCTCAAACTCAGGTCCGGTAGGACTGCTGCGTCTGATGTGCTCCTACACTTAGGTACTTAATTTAAACCTTGATAGACAAGTCTGTACACTTTGTTTCCGAGTTCTAAATTGGCTGCTGATTCACAGGAAATCACAAAAACCCACACAGACTCTGACACAGTGTCAAACTCTGGGTTTAAAATGGCTTGACGGCTTACATGTTGGCATGCCAACCCTTTCCTCAAGGGTTAATGTTTTTAATGGGGTTTTTTTTTTCAAGCTCAGTTTTAAACTTTTCTAATGTATACATTTAAATGATTTAGCTGTAAAATTAATTAATTCATTCAATTTCACCTATTTCTTGAGGGCTCTTTAAAATATTGTTCACCTGGACTGCTAACAAGTCCAGTGCAAAATGTACTTGTGAATTGTGAATGTGGTTGTGAATGCATGACTTGGCTTTATACACTCATCATACAGTTATCATCATCCCAGTCTGGGATTTCAGTACACAAACACACCAGCAACTCTGTAGGCATTTAAAGACCTTGGGCGTGCTTATTCTGGCTCAGAAGACTGGAACATAGCGAGTGAAAACTGCAGCTGTCACCAGGAACACTGCATCGATAACATATCTTAGCGCCATATGTCTCAGCAGCAAAATGTTTCAGAGACACGTGTCATGTGACAACTCAGAACACAGGGAACACATTTGGTTTCATATGAAAAGTATTTTTTACATTTTTTTTCTATTCGGCATCTCCAATACCACCTGAGTTTGGAATAAAACTCTTGGTTCTCTTCTGAGACATTCTTTTCACAATCCATGTGCATGCAGAGTGGGACCGGAGGAGACCCAATTATACACATGCACATTTGGATTGGACAGCCAATGTGGGTCACTTCAGCAATGAACAGTGCTGTCCCCACTGACTGAGTCATTTCCCAATGTTTTTTTTTGTTGTTGTTGAAGCTGAAATACGGGTTTCATAAAGGCTGTGTGTGTGTGGTGGTGTGTGAGTACGGGTGTTTATGTGTCGTGTGTGTGTGTGTGTGTGTGCACAAGTCTGTGTACATGCATGTGTGTGTATATATGTGTACACATGCTCAAGTGTGTGTGTTTATGTGTGTGTGTATATGTATATGTGTACACGTGCACAAGTGTGTGTTGATGTGTGTGTATATGTATATGTGTACATGTGCACGCGCGTGAGTGTGTGTGTGTGTGTGTGTGTTGATGTGTCTCTGTGCTGGTAGCTGGGCCCGGTGATCACAGAAGGAGGCATGGTGGAGGGAAAAAACCATCGGCTGGGACTCACCCGCTCCATGGACGTGTTCAAGGGGATTCCCTTCGCTGCCCAGCCTCAGCGCTTCGAGAAACCCCAACCCCACCCTGGCTGGGAAGGTCTGCACTGCGGCTGCTTGTCCAAAAAAAATATCTAATAAACAGTCATGGCGAAATACAGTATCCAACGCATAAATACTCACACAAAAATGAAATCTATGACCATCAATCTGTAACTGCTACTTTGCTAAAATTGCATGCTACATGTACAGTGAGCATTGTATTAGGTAGACCTGTACACCAGCTTGTTAATGCAAATATTTAAACAGCGAATAATGTGGTAGCAACTAAATGCACAAATGCATGCAGACGTGGTCAAGAGGTTTAGCTGTTGTTCAGACCAAATGTCAGAATGGGGAAGAAATGTGACCTTTAAAAAGTGACTTTGACTATGGGATGATTTTTGGTGCTAGACAGGGTAGTCTGAGTATCTCAGAAGCACGTTGTTAATGAGAGAGGTCAGAGGAGAAGGGCCAGACTGGTCGAAGCTGACAGGAAGGTGACAGTAACGCAAATAATCACAAATTACGTGGTATGCAGAAGAGCATCTCTGAACACACGACACCTCTAAGTGGATAGGCAGCAGAAGTCAATTAGTCAAAAAAAGTTTAATAAATACCTAATAAAGTGCTCATTGAGTGTATGTCATGATTTCAAAGCCAATATTTAATGTTTCTGCTATTTTAACCAGTGACATAATATTATTTGATAGTCTGTCATCACCAGACGTTTGTTTCCCACAGGAGTACTGAAGGCCACCACGTTTGCCAAGAGGTGCCTGCAGGTGAGAGTGACTCAGACTGATATTCGCGGCAGTGAGGACTGTCTCTACTTGAACATCTGGGTCCCCCAAGGCCTAAAGGGTACAGCATCCACAGTACCTACTCCACCCTTACTCCATATACTGTACCTACTCCACCCTTACTCCATCTATCTACTGTACCTACTCCACCCTTACTCCATCTACAGTACCTACTCCACCCTTACTCCATCTACAGTACCTACTCCACCCTTACTCCATCTATCTACTGTACCTACTTTACCCTTACTCCACCTACAGTACCTACTCCACCCTTACTCCATCAACAGTACCTACTCCACCCTTACTCCATCAACAGTACCTACTCCACCCTTACTCCATATACTGTACCTACTCCACCCTTACTCCATCCGTCTACTGTACCTACTCCACCCTTACTCCATCTATCTACTGTACCTACTCCACCCTTACCCCATCTATCTACTGTACCTACTCCACCCTTACTCCATCTGTCTACAGTACCTACTCCACCCTTACTCCATCTACAGTACCTACTCCACCCTTACTCCATCTACAGTACCTACTCCACCCTTGCTCCATCTACTGTACCTACTCCACCCCTAATCCATCTATCTAGAGTACTGACTCCACCCTTACACCATCTCCTGTACCTACTCCACCCTTCTTCCATCTATCTATTCAATTCAATTTGTATCACACAAATACCCTTACAGAATGAACCCTATTTCATCTATCTACAGTGTCAACTCAACCCCCCCAGTCCATCCATCTTCATTACCTATGCCATCTATATTGGTTTACTTACTCAATCTCCCTACTCCATTGTTTACAATGTATACTCCATCCATCTTATTGCTCTTACCATCATCAGTACCCACTCCATTTACCATCTATGGTACTCGTCAGCCTTTCTGTCAGTCGTTTGTCCTCTTTGTAAATCTGCTCTCTCCCCCCTCCTCTTGCAGTGTCCACCGGCCTGCCTGTCATGGTCTACCTCTTTGGGGGTGGATTCTTGGTCGGGGGGTCCATGGGTGCCAACTTCCTGGATAACTACCTGTACAGCGGAGAGGAGATCGCCGACAGGGGGAACGTGATTGTGGTGACGCTGGGGTACCGCGTGGGCACTCTGGGGTTCCTGAGCAGCGGCGATGCCAGCGGGCCAGGTGAGGGTGTGGAGGCGGCGGGGGGGGTGACAATAAACAACAAAAATAGTGTTGCTGTCCCATTACTTTTGCATGTAACTGTATATCAGCATTACTCTCACCTGCAGTCCTTTAGCTCACTCAATTTACCCTCACCTGCAACCTGCTCTTGAAATGTCCAGCTCCTTTAAAACCACACTGCTATTGCATCCAGACCACATCAGTGCTGAATGCTGTCAGCCGTCTTGTGGAACAGTGAACAATCTGTAGGGCTGATTAATAATTATAATAATAATTCCTTGCGTTCATTTAGTGCTTTTCTCACCATCCGGTGACACAAGGCGCTTTACAGTGATGAGGGGGAAACTCTCCTCAACCAATGTGTAGCAACGGCTGCCATTTTGTGGCATGCTCTCCACACATCAGCTCAGGTGGAGAGAACAATTGACACAATCTTAAAAACCCGCCTCGCTGCTGTAGGGCCGAGTAAGGGGGGGGGGGGGGGGGTGGGGTGGAGGACTCTCAGTTGGTTCCCATGCTCAGCCCTCTTTACGGTTTAAGGATAGCAAAAGGATGAGCACAAAATGGCGGCTTACGGAGCAGCCTTCTCTCACCCCAAGGGAATTATGGGCTGTGGGATCAGCACGCCGGTATCGCCTGGGTTCACCGGAACATCAGGGCCTTTGGAGGAGACCCCGACACCATCACCGTCTTCGGGGAGTCAGCCGGGGCCGCCAGCGTCAACTTCCAGGTACCGCCGGCACCACCCCGCCGGATAAACACAGACATGTCTCACCACACCATCTTCCACCCTCACCTCATTTCACAGTCATTTCTTCTGCTATTCAAACACAAGGTGAAGTCACTTTTCTCAAGGGCACAGAAGCCAATAAGAAACCTACAGTAGCCAATCAGAAACCATTTAGAAGCCAATAAGGAACATTAAAAAAACCAACAGTAGCCAATCACAAACCATTCAGAAACCACAGTCGTCAATCAGAAACATAGCACACACATACGGGATGTGTGTATTTGTGGGTGTACGTGCATGTATATGCATTGGCTATACAGTATGTATGTGTGTGTATGTATGTACAAGCACGTGAATGTGTGTGTACGTATGTGCATGTGCACGTGTGTATTGGGAATAACAATGGATAAATGGCTTAATGCTAATGTAAATGTTTGTGTGTCTGCACATGTGTGTGTCTCTCTGCACAGCTCATCTCTCCCAAAAACAAGGGCCTGATCCGCAGGGGAATCTCACAGAGCGGGGTGTCGCTCAGTCCATGGGCCATCAACAAGAACCCGCGAGCACTGGCGGAGAAGGTGTGTTTCTTTACGTTCTGGGTTGACGTTGTGACTGCTGTCATTTGGGTTCTAGTGGTCAGACTGGGTTCTGTGACTGTCTTTTGGGTTCTAGTGGACAGACATGATCTGTAAGTGCTGTCATTTGGGTTCCAGTGGACAGGCTGGGTTCTCCAGCTCCTGTTGTTTGGGCTCTAGTGAACAGAACCCTTCTGGACTGAGCAACAGTGACCATCAGTGACCACAGTGCGTTTCAGACAAAAGGGAGAATTACAGAATGTTACGTCCCTCTGCACCCAGTGGGTGCCACTGGTCTGCACAAGTCTCATTTCTCATTTCAGAATTCTGCACACCTGTAAGATGCCTGGCTATATACAGAAGTGGACTGGAGAATTTCCTTTTGGTTGAAACTTGGCATTGCCTTTATGTTTAGGTGGCCCAGACACAGCCGTAACATATAGGGGGCTCGTCCGGGATTTGAACCTGGGACCTCTTGCAACTGAGCCATGTAAACATAGAAGTCGTGCATCTTGTTTTTTGCCCCTTTTTCTTTCTCCATCTCCATTTCCTTTCCTCTTTCTCTCTGCATTACATTTTTCAGTTTTTAGCTGCTTTTTTTGGTGATAAACAATGCAAAAACTGTGAATGTAAAGTGTGATAATAAAGCACTCTTTTTTTCTCCTCCCCCTCTCCCTCCTTCCCTCCTTCTCTTTCTCTCTATTCCCCTTCCCCCCTCTCCCTCTCCCTCTCTCAGGTTGCCATTAAGGTGGGGTGCCCCATAGATGAGAAGATGATGCCTTGCCTGAAGATCACAGACCCTGTGGCCCTCACTATGGCTGGGACACTCGACCTGAATGGGTCTCCATCCAGTGAGTACATTGGACCTTCAGGAACTGCTACTGCTTGACAGACAGCTCTCTGTACGCATTCTGTGTATTTGAATATTCAGGATAAGAAGTCTCTGAGTGCGAGTGTTTGACTCCGCTGTGATCCACTTCCTGTCCTCCCCAGACCCGATTGTACTCAACCTGGTTCTGGCGCCCGTGGTTGATGGGGACTTCCTGCCCGACGACCCCGGCAACCTGTTCCACAACGCCGCGGACATCGACTACATCGCCGGAATCAACAACATGGACGGCCACATCTTCTGCGGCATCGACGTGCCCTCCATCAACCAGCCTCTGCAGCCCACGGCCCCGTGAGTCCACCGCCGTGCATGCTGGGAAGCCCCCACAGTACTGCACTACACAAAATGCATGTTGGATGTAAATTTACACAGCACCATGGTCTGGGCGAACATTCTGACTGGGTGAAAGTTGTGCGTTTCAGTCAGGAATAATCAACAACAAGGTAATTTACCGTTGAAAAAGAATGGGTGGTGAAGAACCCACTGATGCATTACATTACATTACATTATTGCCATTTGGCAGATGCTCTTATCCAGAGAGAAGTGCACTTAAGTGCAAAGTGCGTATCTATAACAAGGGATAAGTGTGCTGAAAGACCCTTGAGGGAAGTACAATTTCAAGTGCGAAGACTACAAGAAAGATAAGGACTTGGACCTATTTGATTAAACTAACAATGGATTGTATCTTGGAGGATGCAAAACCTCCTCAAAGGTTGTTATTTTTTGACAGCAGATCAGCTAAGAGTGGATTATCCCGCTTTTTATGTTTATGGTAATTACCTTCTGAAGGAAATTAATCAATAATTTCACACAAAATATGAATATTTATTGACAAAATAAATTTAAATGAATATTAAACACATTTCCATTGTGTTTTCATAGATACCTGGTGTCTAAAAGCCTTCACCATTACCTTCGTAAGCCTTGTACCTTTACCAATACTGTCATTAGCCAATACACATAGGTCAATTATCTACGAGAGCAATTAGCTGTGTAGTAACTGGGATAATCAAGTCCAAAGTTGGGGTTCTTCACCTCCACGTTGGTCATTATATTTTGATAGCAGACGACCTCACACTGGACTATCCTTTACATTGACTGCTTTGCAATATTAGCTAGTTAGCCTGACCCTCACATGGGTTCCTCTCAAATGTTAACCACTCACCTTCCTCCTTCTTTCTGTGTCGCAGGGAGGTGGTGATGGATCTGCTGACCGCTCTGACCAAAGAGAAAGGGCCCGAGGCGGCCAACCTTGCCTACCAAGAGTACACCAAGAGCTGGGGCTCCAACCCCAGTAAGTCCATCATCAAGCAGACAGTGGCCGAGATCCAGACCGACTTCATCTTCCTGGTGCCCACCCAGGCCGCACTCTACCTGCATGCCAACACGTCCAGGTAAGGCACACTACCTACCTCTATGGTAACACGTCCAGGTAAGGCACACTACCTACCTCTATGGTAACATGTCCAGGTAAGGCACACTACCTACCTCTATGGTAACATGTCCAGGTAAGGCACACTACCTACCTCTATGGTAACATGTCCAGGTAAGGCACACTACCTACCTCTATGATAGGATGTCCAGGTAAGGAAAAAGCTCAACCTGCATGCTAACATGTCCAGTTAAGGAAAACACTCGACCTGCATGCTAACATGTCCAGGTAAAAGGCACACATTACCTACCTGCATGCTAACATGTCCAGGTAAGACACACCCCGGTCTCTATTCTCAAGCAATATATTACTGTTGTAAAAGTCTCCTTCACAGTTAACAGGGTAGTTTTCATGGGAAAAATGATAAATCAGGGATCAAATCACGGTCTTCGAGTTCAGAGAACTACTGGTTTTCCACCCTCCCTGAGTCAGATGTGAAGACAGTCTGGCCAATCAGTAGCACAGTTTGCTCAGGTAATTACCTGGGAGAAAAAAAAGGTCCAGATTTGATGATGGTGGGTGTAAATAAATCAGGAAATGTATCTTTTGTTCTACATTCTTCTGGCTGTATCATCTTAGGTGCCCTGATGGGTCTGTCTCAGGGCTCTGTGTCCTTGTGTCCTGTTATTTGAGCTGCTCCTGTGATGAGCCCTCTCCTGCCCCTCTCTCTCCCACCCGGCCCCCCTCAGGACCGCACGCACGTACTCCTACCAGTTCTCCGTGCCGTCCCGAATCCCCGTCTTCCCCAGCTGGATGGGGGCGGACCACGCCGATGACCTGCAGTACGTTTTCGGCAAGCCCTTCACCACCCCACTGGCCTACTTCCCCCGCCATCGGGACGTGTCCGGCTACATGATCGCCTACTGGACCAACTTCGCCAAGACTGGGTAAACACCATCTCCTGGGCCTGGCAGCACTGTGGCACATGCGTGTGTCTCACACTCACACACACTGCCTAATATGCTGTTGATCCTCCGCCTGCTGGCAAAACGGCTCTGGCCCACCTCTGAAGGTAACCTGTGGTATCTGGGCATGACGTGAGCAGCAGATCCTTTAAGTCCTGTAAGTTGCAAGTTGGAGCTGACGTGGATCTTGTTGTTCCAGCACATCCCACAGATGCTCGATCGGATTGAGATCTGGGG
The DNA here is from genome assembly GCF_963514075.1 of Conger conger. Classification (NCBI taxonomy): domain Eukaryota; kingdom Metazoa; phylum Chordata; class Actinopteri; order Anguilliformes; family Congridae; genus Conger; species Conger conger. Next base: position 12,316,312 of record NC_083771.1, read on the forward strand.
AGTATGGAGACCGAGGCAACACCTTGAACTCTTTGTCATGTTCCTCAAACCATTGCTGAACAATTTGTGCAGTGTGGCAGGGCGCATTATCCTGCTGAAACAAAAAACATCCAGTGAGCAGCAGTTCTGTGGGCAAAAACTTGTTAATGCGAAAGGTCAGAGGAGAAGGGCAAGACTGGTGAAAGCTGACAGGAAGGTGACAGTAACACAAATAACCACACATTACAACAGTGGCATGCAGAAGAGCATCTCTAAGTGGACAGGCAACAGCAGCAGAAGACCAATAAGTCTAAAAAAAAAAAGTCTAATAAATACCTAATGAAGTGCTCACTGAGTGTATACACACACACACACACACACACACACACACACACAAACACATGTACAATGTCTTAGTAATATGGATATGTGGAAAAACTGCATCTATGTCATCATAACCAGAGGTGGAAAGTCCAGGGGTCAGAAAGTAAATGTCCTGCCATGTGTTTCTTCAGCCCATGAACTGAAGCCAGATGTTTTCACTCATTAGTTCTGCCTCCTGGCTGGAGAATTGTGTGAATGAGCAAATCTGGGCGATTTGAACAAAACACTGGGGAGGACTTTTACTTTCTGACCCTGGATTTTCCACTGCTGATGATAGCTGAGCCCCACCTCCTCACACTAGACTGTCCCCTGCCCTGTCCGACGCAGTGACCCCAATCAGGGAGAGTCCAAGGTCCCCGTCACCTGGCCTCCCTTCACCGGCACGGAGCACCAGTACCTGGAGATCAACGAGGACATGAACCGCAACTCGGTCCGGCAGAAGCTGAGGACCCGCTTTGTGCGGTTCTGGAGCGAAACGTACGGCAGGCTCCCGACGGTCCAGAGCGCTTCAGCGGAGTAGCCAGCGGCAGTTCCGGAACCTCCCGCGGAACATCCCGTTCTCCACGGCGACGGCATGCGCTGTGGGTTCCTCGTGATTCCCCAGAAGCAGAACATTATTCCTGATGATACAGCAGCGGCTAGGCCGCTGGTATTGATTTAGAGAAAGTTGTGCTGCTCGCTAGCTAGTCAATGCTTGATAATAGAATTCACGCATTTTCCATCGAGGAGATAAACTACCAGCAATAAACAAAAATAAGCATGGACTCATGATTTTATGTGTAGCCTTTTTATTATTTAATTATTCATGCAGTTATATTCAAGCATATATACAGTGCCACATTCATTTCAAATACACACAATGGGCTTTGTGCAAGAACGTTTTTGTATTCGAATGATAAATTTATCTTTTTTTCGAATGAAGGGCTCCTACGAGTGTGCCATGTTGGACTCAAACATACTTCAGTTCAGACAACTGTCCTAAATGAATATGCCCTTTATAATACAGTATATACGGTACTGTAAGTGGATCCTGTCGGATCAACGGTTAAATGTTTCTCATAAACATTACGCTGAAATACTTTTGAGAACATTTGACCCCAGAAATAAGCAATGCAGTTGCTGAATCTTGATTCATATTTGATCCACAATGCTTAGTTTGAAAGTTTGATCTGAGTTCGGTGTGCCAGGTGAGCTCACTGACATGCACTGCAAGGCTCTTGTTTACATGACTGGTACGACAGGTCTGGACCGCTCATAAATGTTGTTCCTCCCGAAAGAAAAATTTTAAATAAGAGAAAATTGGTGAATGCATCAAATTCTCTTAAATCCTCATTTTAAGTCATTTAAGTGATTTCAGAACAAATCTGTCCGTATGAATGGATCTTGCATGAGGCCCATTGTATATTACCGGGTCAGACGTGGAAAATCTAGGTTCGGAAAGTAAAAGTCCTCCCCAGTATTTTGTTCCAATCACCTGAATTTACTAATTAGCACAATATTTCTGCCAGGAGGTAAGAAACACTGCAGGACTTTTACTTTCTGATCCCTGGACTTTCCACCTTTGTATAGCGTAGCTAAACCAGATCAGGCAGGCTATTTGTACCTCAGTCTAATATAAAAGACCACTTTAAAAGTGGTGTTGCTGTATTACCTGTTGATTCTGGAAACAAACGGTTTCCCATGTCTTAGAGAGGGACATTTTAAGAAATTACTCATGTATGGTACTTTAATGGTCCAAAGGTATGTTGTGGGGTTGATCGTGACAGTGGTTTGCAGATTTGCAAATGCAGACACACAAACTCACTCACACACACACACACACAAACGCAGGCACACACACACACACACACACACACACACTCTGTCCCTGCGCAAAGCCGTGGTGGTTTCTCACCTACAGCACCAGACTACAGCGTGATGAGCCTGTCTGTCGCTCTGCACTGTAAATATCCCATACCCAGATCCCGTGAGCCAACGCGCCCTGATGAAGCCCGAAGAGCCGCCATCTGCGGACGCAGCGGGCCTCCAGTCCCAAACGCGGCCGCCGGATTATTCATTAATTTAAACGAGCTCGTCCGCACCAGCTGCAGGGTAGCTGACAGCCTGGGAAATGCTGCGTAGCTCCGAGGACCCACAACTATTTAATGAGCACTCCCCTGTCCCCCGTCCCCATCCCACCAGGACTCACAACTATCTAATGAGCCCCCCTCAGCTCCTCTCTCTAAAACAATATCCCTGTCAGGCCAAACTGAAACTGCGCAATAAAATTTCATAATCCTGTTTCCAGTCGACTTTCCTGCCACTATCCCCCTCCCGGCACCATACGCTGGAGTGCGGAGAACACTCTAATTAAAACAGCTGAGCAGAGGGCTTATCCGCTGCTAGTACAGCATGGTTTGGGCCAATTAATGTCTGAGATCATGCATGGTGTCCAAAACAGTACAGAGGGCCCAAGCTACATCGGTGACAGGACTCCAAACAGGGAAAAATCCCGAGGTTTAAAGGCCACAAATATTATCATCTGTGTTTTTGAGCTTTTCATATAAATGGTTGGCATTTATATAGCGCCTTTATCCAAAGCGCTGTACAATTGATGCTTCTCATTCACCCATTCATACACACACCCACACACCAATGGCGATTAGCTGCCATGCAAGGCACCGACCAGCTCGTCAGGAGCATTTGGGAGTTAGGTGTCTTGCTCAGGGACACTTCGACACAGCCCGGGCGGGGGATCGAACCGGCAACCCTCCCACTGCCAGACGACTGCTCTTACTGCCTGAGCCATGTCTCCCCATATAGTCCTGGAGCTTTCGATTTGTGTTCCATTCCGATTCAAGTAAAGCATTTGCAATTTTGGCAGGAGTATGCATGTTTTTCAGAGGTGTTTTTTTTAAGATGGTTTCCCATATGATGATGTATGTTTTTGCATAATTATTGGATGACATTGCTAAATGTTAACACAGAGAGCTGACCACAGGAGGAGGTGGAGGGTGAATTGAGCTCCGGGGGCAGGGTTATGGACTTTTAGAAAAAACCTACATCACTGCTTTTTCCGAATGTTTTGTGGGCGATTTGGATACTAAAACCAGGAAGAGAACGCCAGAGGGCGCTTTAAAACGGGCACAGTTTGAATACAAGAGTACAGAGCTCAGTGCAAATTCAACTCTCATCAGAGTCAATATGGGTTGAACTGGGATCGCATTTCCTCTCCCAGTAGAAGATGATCTCTCTATAGATGATTACTCAACATTTTCAGGGTGATAGCATTTTTCAAAGCTTTCCATTACCAGGATTTATTTCAAGTACATACTGTACGTCCTCAATCTTTTTAAATGGGCTGAACTAATTAAACAGCCTGGCAGTTTGATTAAGAATCAATATCAGCAGCCAGCCAATTGCCTCTATGATATAGCCCACCAAGTGCACTGTTAGGACTGCAGGAACCTCTCTGTCTGGCAGTCTGAGGCTTTATGATTGGCAGTCTCACGTGGCCACTATTCCCATGGAAACCATCATCGCCACATCATAACGTCATCTATAAAGGCTCAAAGTGGAGCAGTGCTTGGTGTCTGATTGCCAGTTTAATTCCTCCCCCTTAGCACATCACTTTTCATTTTCATTTTCACTCAGAGGAAATTGGTCATTTATTTTCTTAGCGGGTGCCAATTTCACTGGGAATGTATACAGATGGCCTATCAACTCTGCAGACACGCAGACACAGACACGCACACACACGAACTGCAATCAGCTCTGCAAACATTCTCTCACACACACACACACGCACGCATGCAAACATGTACTGCAATCAGCTCTGCAAACACACACACACGCACACACACACACACACACACATACATACACACAAACACACATGTACTGCAATCAGCTCCACAAACATTCGCACACACACACACACACACACACACACACACACATACACACACACACAAATGTACTGCAATCAGCTCCACAAACATTCTCTCTCACACACACACACACACACACACACACACACACACACACACACACACACACATCAGCCTTGCAAACATTCATTTACAAACCAAGGTCCCTGTTTATGTCACTTCACTGCCACACAGATGGGCAGGAGCAAGGTCACCCTCTCTGGCTCATGTTGGCTCAGGTCCTGGTTGCCAAAGGGGACTACAGAACACCCACATCTTCTAAAAAGGTGAACCTGTGAAAATAAAACCCGAAAATAGGGAATGGTGGTGCAGAACATGGAGAGAGAGAGCAAGAAAGAGACTGTGTGTCAGAGAGAGGAGGGGAGAGAGCCTGTTTTACTTATATTTAACAGATGCTTTTTATCCAAAGCGATTCACAAGTCCATAGATTCACTGAACCATGTTTAACTTTGTGCATTTCACAATAAATTATTATTGATCAGAACAAAGAGACCAGAGATGATTATTATTCTGAAAACTCTTTCTGATCAGCTCCCTTGCATTCTCAAGAACCTCCAGCAGAGGGCAGTCAAACAGCAAGCAAAGCACAGGAGCAGAGGCAGAAAAAGGTAGTTGTTAAGGTCTTCTTCTTTTTTTCTTCTTCTTTTTTTTTTACTATTATTATGCTTTTCTGGCCTCGCTTGCCCAAATTACAGATCATTCCATCTTTCATCTCAGGAAATATTTTTAAAGAAATAGAAAAACCTAAACCACACGTTTTAAGATAACAGTCGCTTCTTCACAAAGATTTGTGAAACAGCAACTGTTAACCACAGTCTTATTTGTCTTTTCACGCCGCTGCTTAATGATGCTGCTAATGAATTCGGATGCTAATGCAAATGCTAATTTCTCCTCGTTTGCCATTTCTGCCGGCTTATCAATCTCCTGCTTCCTCCTATTAATTGGCCTTGCTTTCAGGTAGCCGCCCAAACAGAAGCCCCTGCTGAGTGTTCGAGTGTTTACTTCTGCTTACCTTCATCTGGGAGAAGATGTGCTGGACCTGTGTGGGTGTACGGAGATGTAAAATGTCTGTCCACGGTGATATTAAAAACGCTAATCTTGCCCGATGGATGGATACTCTGGTCTGTCCTCCTTAATTTCCCAGAAACTAGGCATCTGACAATTGAGCCTAACAAACAGTGACAAATTAAACAGCCTGCTGCCTGTGCTTTCTACAGTAGTCTGGGAAACCATTACAAATATATTGCGTAATGGAAAATGGTTATTCAAGAACGGAATTGCCTAAAATTATACGAATGTGAAATTTGTGCATACACACACACACACACACACACACACACACAAAGCATCTAAGAGGAGACCAACAGGGAGTGAGTCAGTGAATAAGTGAGGGCACTCGGGAATCACATCCTTACAGCCAGGAATTCCAGAGTTGGGTTACAGTGGAATGGCTGCACAGCTCTGCTGGGTTAAAGTGGAATGACAGGAGCAGAAGTGGCACAGCTGCTTGTCAGGGTGGTAATGGGGTGGGTGCAGCAGTGGTAACGGGGTGGGTGTGGGTGGAGTAGTGGTAACGGGGTGGGTGGAGCAGTGGTAATGGGGTGGGTGGAGCAGTGGTAATGGGGTGGGTGGAGCAGTGGTAATGGGGTGGGTGGAGTAGTGGTAACGGGGTGGGTGGAGCAGTGGTAATGGGGTGGGTGGAGCAGTGGTAATGGGGTGGGTGGAGTAGTGGTAACGGGGTGGGTGGAGCAGTGGTAACAGGGTGGGTGGAGCAGTGGTAATGGGGTGGGTGGAGCAGTGGTAATGGGGTGGGTGGAGTAGTGGTAACGGGGTGGGTGGAGCAGTGGTAATGGGGTGGGTGGAGCAGTGGTAATGGGGTGGGTGGAGTAGTGGTAACGGGGTGGGTGGAGCAGTGGTAACAGGGTGGGTGGAGCAGTGGTAACGGGGTGGGTGGAGCAGTGGTAATGGGGTGGGTGGAGTAGTGGTAACGGGGTGGGTGGAGCAGTGGTAACGGGGTGGGTGGAGTAGTGGTAATGGGGTGGGTGGAGTAGTGGTAACGGGGTGGGTGGAGTAGTGGTAACAGGGTGGGTGCAGTAGTGGTAACGGGGTGGGTGGAGCAGTGGTAATGGGGTGGGTGGAGTAGTGGTAACGGGGTGGGTGGAGTAGTGGTAACAGGGTGGGTGCAGTAGTGGTAACGGGGTGGGTGGAGCAGTGGTAACGGGGTGGGTGGAGCAGTGGTAATGGGGTGGGTGGAGTAGTGGTAACGGGGTGGGTGGAGCAGTGGTAATGGGGTGGGTGGAGTAGTGGTAACGGGGTGGGTGGAGCAGTGGTAACAGGGTGGGTGGAGCAGTGGTAATGGGGTGGGTGGAGCAGTGGTAATGGGGTGGGTGGAGTAGTGGTAACGGGGTGGGTGGAGCAGTGGTAATGGGGTGGGTGGAGCAGTGGTAATGGGGTGGGTGGAGTAGTGGTAACGGGGTGGGTGGAGCAGTGGTAACAGGGTGGGTGGAGCAGTGGTAACGGGGTGGGTGGAGCAGTGGTAATGGGGTGGGTGGAGTAGTGGTAACGGGGTGGGTGGAGCAGTGGTAACGGGGTGGGTGGAGTAGTGGTAATGGGGTGGGTGGAGTAGTGGTAACGGGGTGGGTGGAGTAGTGGTAACAGGGTGGGTGCAGTAGTGGTAACGGGGTGGGTGGAGCAGTGGTAATGGGGTGGGTGGAGTAGTGGTAACGGGGTGGGTGGAGTAGTGGTAACAGGGTGGGTGCAGTAGTGGTAACGGGGTGGGTGGAGCAGTGGTAACGGGGTGGGTGGAGCAGTGGTAATGGGGTGGGTGGAGTAGTGGTAACGGGGTGGGTGGAGCAGTGGTAATGGGGTGGGTGGAGTAGTGGTAATGGGGTGGGTGGAGTAGTAGTAATGGGGCAGGTGAAGCTGAACAATCCAAGCTGGAGACTGAAGTGAAAAACCTGCAGGCTGAGAGGTTTGTGAGAGTGAGAGGTTTGTGAATGAGCTTGCGAGCGAGAAAGACTGGAACAGCACTGCCCACACACACTGCGAAGGAACAAACCGTTCTCCTGCGCCGTGAATAAAGCGCTGAAAGAAACAAGCTCACAAAACACTTACCCATCTAACCAGTGTTCCTCAATTACCCGTGCATGTGTGACAGTGCTTATGTACATTCATGTGTGCATGCATGGTGGTACATATAGAGTGCAGTCAAAGTGCAAAGTACAGTCGCCTTACATTTTACAGTATTTACATCCATATCAGGTGATCCGTGTAGGAATTACATCCTTTCTTATACACTGTATAGTCCCTCCAATTTATGGGACCAAAAGTAATTGGACAGTTGGCTTCTCAGCTGTTTCTGATTCGTCTATTGTATTGGTGTACTCAATCGCTTCCCTAGGCTTTTGCTGTGGTCCCACATACACCTTCAAACCCCAGCTCACATCTCACTTCTTTTCCCCAGCTTTTAATTCCACATGAGCACTGTCTTTGTTGTTGTAATTTGTTGTATCTTCATGTATTATTACAGTACTGTGGATTTTGTTTTTGACTGTTTTTATTTTTTTTACATATATGGTAATTAGAAATTGTACAGCAATTTGGTTGATGGTAGTCATTTAAATGTGCTTTATATTATAAATAAATATGATTTGACTTGACTTGCAGGTATAAGCTGTTGGCCAAACAATCAACTGTTTTATGTCCACTTTAACCTAATATTCATTGTTAACTTTTAAATCAAACTGGAACACAGAGCCAAAATGATGAAAATTGCACCAACTGCTCAAATATTTACGGACTGCACTAGATCCAAAACCATCTCAACTAAAACCAAACTACGCACTCCAACGTGAAGCAGGTGATGCTGTACGGATAATCATCCGGAAACATGGAGAACAACAAAACAAACAACAACCAGACTACAAACATCTGCCCCAGAAGGATCCTGAATATCTGGCGGAGGGACAGTTAGGAATGTGGACCGGAGAAAACTGGACAGGATCCCATCGACCTCCAGATCCTAAGAAGAAAGTGGAGTTGGATAGGACACACCCTCAGGAAACCAGCCACCAACCTCACCTGACAAGCCCGAAAGTAGAACCCGCAGGGGAAGAGAAAATGAGGCCGCCCCAGGAACAGTTGGAGGAGAGATGTCCAGACAGAACTGTCTGGGAGTGGGCACAACTGGGGAAACTTGCCCCCAATCGAGTGAGATGGAGGACATTCGTCAGTGGCCTAAGCTCCTTGAAGGAGCCAAGGGCTTAAGAAGAAGAACTAGGTGCATAGGTGCATATTGGTGCATTGAGATAAAGAATGTTGGATGCCAAGCATGCTTCTAGCAGCCTTTGGCATCATCAATAATGGTTTGACTGTCTTGCTTTCCTGAAATAATTTAAAGCGGGGAGTTACCACGGTTGGAAACTTTTAATGCTTTTAATATAACTCTAGAGTTTGGAGCGATTGAACTGAAAGGGGGACTCCAGTGCAAAAGCTGTCGTTCACTTTGTGTTGAAAGTGAGCAGTTCATTTCCTTAACCAGGCTCTGTTATATTAATCTGTCAGCCACTGCTTTCTGAACAGTATGTGGATGTATTCTCCACACCTATTTGTCTCCTCAATTTAGCCATTAATTTAGCTGAAAGGAACCACTGAACTATGCCTGTTCTGTACGTGAACAGACTATTAAAGAACAACTGGGGGATTGGACCTATTTGCAAAGTGTGGCAAGAAGCCAACTGAAACATTTATCAGTAAACACGCTTTATATTTTAATTGAAGAGAGATTTCAGATCTTTGTCAGTACGCTGTGCTTAAGCAGTTTCGTTAAGCAGGATTACTGAGTTATATAACATTTCCGGTATACTTGCAGCACGACAGAAAGGGGCAAACCTTAACCACTTAATTTCCTCATATCATAAAACACACCAACCCTGTTTTTTTGTTTCATGAAACGGTAACACCCTTTGTTAACAATTGTAGGGTTTCATTTTGTTACGAACTTAGTGTGCTGTTCTGTGTCATTTTCCCACTCCGCAATAGTTTGTGTAAATGATCCAAATTCCAAGCGAGTCATGATTCCTGGATCCATGGGACCAGCCTCATTTCTGTGATTTGTTCAGCAGGCGCGTTGATTAGCGTATTTTATCACACCTTATCAGAAAATGGGAGGACTGGAAGGGGGAGGGGTGAAAGTGCGAGAGGCCGCTCCTCCTCTAAAAACAAACAGTTTGAAGACGTGAAGGTGGCTGGGCTGAACACTCTCTCTGCGGCACTGAGTCTCCCAGCTCTTGGGGTTTACAGTATGGATTCACAGGAGCCTGAAGTCTTGCTGTTCTGACCAGACTGAATCTTGCGGGGGAATCCGGGTGAAATGGGAATCGGGGTTCAAAAGAAGAAGTTTTGATATAAGCCATGGTTAAATCAGATGACTTTGACTCGGGAATACAAAATGGCTGATGTGAAGGTGGAAGACCCTTCTCAGACGACCTTGGTGGACGAAGCTCTGCCCTCGGGGGTCCCGGCGAAGCGGAATGTGGCGTCGCTATCGGAGACGGGGTCGTCTTTCGCGGAGGACGCAGCACACGGCCTCTCCTCTTTGGGACGGCCGCCACGAGAGAGGGAGCAGGAGAGAAAGCAAACGGGCGCTACAGGAAGTGGCTGCTCTCCAGGTCTGGGCAGAGTGCGATCACAACAGCGAGGGCAGGAGGAGGTGGGCAGACTGCGGTCACAACAGAGAGGGCAGGAGGAGGTGGGCAGACTGCGGTCACAACAGAGAGGGCAGGAGGAGGCGGGCAGAGTGCAGTCAGAACAGAGAGGGCAGGAGGAAGCAGAGACAGAGGAGGTAAAAAAGCCTCTACTCTCAGCCCAGCCAGGCCAGGACGGTGAGGAGGCAGGAGTAAGGGCATCTGACAGAGGGACTGCTGGGACCCAACAGGACCGGGACAGCGAGTGCGAGGGACCAGCAGGAGGGCAGGAAGGCACAGAGGGGGGGACTGTGGACGTCAGCACGGAGGAGGAGGAGGAGGAGTGCCCCGTCTGCACTGAGCCCCTGGGCGCCCCCGGTGGCCATGGGAGGGCACTGCTGAACTGCAGCCACACGCTGTGCCAGGCCTGCTTGGTGGGAATGCTGAAGCGCACAGCGGACGCCTCCAGGCTCAGCTGCCCCCTCTGCAGGCAGAAGACGCCGGTGCTGGACTGGCAGATCCGCAGGATGCAGGAGGACGCCGCCGCCCACATGGGCGGGAACGGCGTCGACACGACGCTCCTGGCCCCTCCCCCCTCACCGGCCCCACCCCCGCGCGGTCTGGAGCAGTGGCTGGAGACGCGGGTGGGGGCGGCGACCGTGTGCGGATGCTTCCGGATCCCGCCCGGCCTGAGGCGGCTCCGCCAACGCTGCTGCTGCTGCTACCTGTCCTGCCTGCTGCTGCTGTACCTGACCGAGCTCACCTGCCTGCTGCTCGTCTTCCTGCCCGTCCTGGTGCTCATACTACTCTTCACTCTGGCCGGGAAATAGACCGCAGGTCTTACACTGCTTTCACATGATGGCCAGCCTGTAGAGGGTAAGCTACATCACTGGGACCCGGAAGGATGGTGAACCAAGCCTCAATGGCCTTAATCCCCACATTGTCCCCTGCTAATCAACTGTAAGTCGCTTTGGATAAAAGCGTGAACTACGTAAAAATAACATGACAAGAATCAAGCGCTAACATCAATAAGGTGGTTACTACACATGGGAAGAATCGAGCGGCGCCAGTTGTTCAGACTTCACGTTATCCATCCAGGAAGCCGCAACAATATGTGATAGTAGTTAGTAGGTTATCTGTGGTTATAAAAGACAAATAAAAAACGGTTATAAAAAAATCGCTTGGTTAAACCAAAAATCTTGACTTTATCCCAAAACATTAAGAAACTAACCGGGCTAACTCAGTCAAATGTAGTAGTGTAGGCTACATCTGCTTCATACACAGCTGTGATGTGATTGGCCACGATCGGGATGGTTTGAACCCCTGATTGGCTCTCAACTTGGGTTTTATTTTGTGCTGTGCGCTACGCCAGGCTTAGCGTTGCTGTCAAGTTGGGAATTGAATGGCTTGATGCGGAGTCGAGCGTTTCAACACTGATCACGTGAAAGCCGCTTTGCACACTAATAATTACCATAGCAGTGACCTAGATTTGGGCTGTGTGTTAACACTCAAATGTATTCTTCAGCTCATTATTTTTTCAAGAAATGTTACTGAATAAATATGGCTTTTCTCCACAACTGCACCCAAAGTCTGCTCTGTCTGTGACATTACCTTTGCTGTAAAAAGTACCTGTATACTCCAAATAACACTGTCCACATACACACACATAGATTTAACATGAGAGCTTTGAAAAATATGTTTATCATGAGTGTAGTACATGTATAGTCGATGATTCATATTTTCTCTAATCTAGAAAGGGAATAGATTTGATGTTTGTAAGGCAAAGATCCCAAACATTCTCCAGTGCTATCTGTGGCAAGGGTGCAGGTTACGGAAAGGAAGCAGGGTGATCCGAGGACCACACCAACTGGTTAAGCAGGTACACACCTGGACTATGTTACAAATTAATCCAGGCTTTTAAAATGTGTGCTTCTTTGCACGGTCGGTGAAGCAGAGAGAGCCCGAGATGCCAGCTTAGCTGGAAAGCTACACGAGTCTGGTTATTTTCTTTACATGTTATTTTTGTTGATTATTTTAGCCCAGGTCCCATGAGGGTGACAGGTGAACATTTGTTTATTTCTCCGTTAGGGGGCTTATGCTCTCTCTCACTACAGCTTCCATTGCTCAAAATAAAACTGTGGTGCAATCTGGACTTTTCTTATCTCCCTGTGTCCAGCTCCTCTCTCCTCTCAGTGTGTTATGCCGTGTGACACTTTCTTTCTTTTTAATGATGTTCCAAGCAGTTTGTTTTGGTAAGCCTATTGTTTGGCTCATGTCTCTGACTGCTTTTTTGTTATTTACCTGCCTCATAATGGTTTCCTTGAATTCACTGGCACAAATCTGGTCCTCTGACAACCACCGATAACTTTGAGTCCGAAGGCAATCAAAAGCTTACAATCAAGACTAGATACTCAAACCTTTCTTATACCAGCACAAAGGAAGTGATTGCATACACTTGACTATTCAGAAACAGCTGAGAAGCCAGTTGCCCAATTACTTTTGGTCCCCTAAAGTGGGGGGGGGGGGGCTCAGTATAAAAAGGATCACAGATGAACTGGCATGGATGTAAATACCCTCAAATTTAAAGTAACAGTTGGCACTTCATGTTGTTTCATATCAATCCAATGTGCTGGAATATACAATAGAGCCAAAATAACAGAAATTCTGCCACTGTGCAAATACATACGGACCTAAAAACTCAGGCAGGTGAATTTGGGTCACCTGCTTGTGTTTTCACATTGGCCTATTTCTGGATTGGCAAGAATTGCTGCAGTCCTAAGATAATTTAACTCCAATTAAAAAAAAAACATCTTAACAAATTTTACAAACTCTATGTCAAATGGAAAAAGAATCGCTCAAAATCCTTGTGCATGACATTTACGGTAAATGCGTGCCTAAACTATGAAAATACTATTTCTAGATGTGGATAAAACCATTGGTGTTTGCCTGCATTTTTTATCAGGAGAAAGACATTTACATAATTCACATTTCAAAAACATCCCCTGGCTTCTCCAGCGGGATAGGGACGGGGGGGACGCGGCCTCCACTCGAGCTGCACTTACAGCGGTCTTTGGGGCAGGACTGGGTGAAATCCGGATCGCGGGTCCTGAATAATGCACACGCACGGCCCGCACTGCCATATGCCTGAATAAGCATGTTACACAGGCATGTGGAGGAACACACCCTGTCAATTTTTATCTCATTTGTTTCAGTCACTGTGGCCCTTCTCACATGGAGGGGGGGGGAGGGGGGGGGAGGGGGGGGGGGGTTGTTGCAGGGGCGTTAATGCCCCTGATCTCTCCCCCAGAACTGAAACGCAGCTGAACTGCAGCTGACGGAAAGATAGCGTTACAGCACTTGGAAAGCAGTAAGAAAAGCGCACTCCCAGTGTGGAGCCGCCCCAAGGCAAACATGCAGATGGCCACGTTCCAGCTATTACCTGCTTTTATATTGTTTTTTGACCTTCTGTGTCTGTGTCTCACACACGCGCACACACACAGAGACATTCAGGCACGCAAACATATTAACACACAGATATTCTCTTTCTCTCACACACACACACACACACACACACACACACACACACACACAGACATTCAGGCACACAAACATATTAACACACAGATATTCTCTCTCACACACACACACACACACACACACAGACATTCAGGCACACAAACATATTAACACACAGATATTCTCTCACACACACACACACACACACACACACACACAGACATTCAGGCACACAAACATATTAACACACAGATATTCTCTCTCACACACACACACACACACACACAGACATTCAGGCACACAAACATATTAACACACAGATATTCTCACACACACACACAGAGACATTCAGGCACGCAAACATATTAACACACAGATATTCTCACACACACACACACACAGACATTCAGGCACACACACATTAGCACACAGACATTCACACACACACACGCACACACACACACACACACGCACACACACAAACATTAACACACAGACATTCACACACACACACACACACACACACAGACATTCAGGCACACACACATTAGCACACAGACATTCACACACACACACACACACACACACACAAACATTAACACACAGACATTCACACACACTCACACACAAACATTAACACACAGACATTAACACACACACATTCACACACACACACACACACACACACACACACACATTCACAAGCATACCAAAGTTACACGCTTGGGTTTAATGTCGCAAAACACGATCGGTCCTCTCCCTTGGCTGCATAAACAGAGCGTTTCCAGATCGTTACCGTCCGCGCCATTTATGCGCTCCACTGCTACCTCTATCCAGGGCAACACACACCCTGCCAACAACCCCCTCCTCCTCCCATAGCTGCCCTGCGGACACACACACACACACACACACACACAGAACTGCATCGATGCACACACACACTCGCACCCAATTAAGCTACTGAGCTGTTTTTATGTGCTCAGCTATTTTCCCTCCCAGTAGCTGGCATCAGCCCTGCATCACCATGATTCTAGCCTGGCTGTTTGTAGCTGGCACCAGCCCTGCATCACCACGATTCCAGCCTGGCTGTTTGTAGCTGATTTCAGGCCTCCATCCTCATGACTCCAGCCTGGCTGCAGACTGACACCGGCACGGCTGTAGAGGACAGCGCATTATGAAACAGGGGTACGAATAATACACGAGGGGCAAGATATTTCATCCGAATGACCTCTTTATCTGCCTGCTCTCCAGATTACAATTTTTTACAATCGTTTTCACTCTTGTCTCAATACCATGTCCACTTTTTCAAAACACTTAACACATTCACCATATCATTAGACTATGTGAACTAAACTATTTTTGCATTGCTTTCATACTAAAGGCATTCAATCACCACTTCTTCCAACATTCATGAATACCTCTCTCAGTCAGTGTTCACTACCAGCAAATGTTTGTACAAATACAGCAAATTGTGCAGACATTTAGATACTCTGTTCAAAACAGTTACAGTTTTTTACAATCGTTTTCACACTTGTCTCAATACCATGTCCACTTTTTCAAAACTCTTCACACAGTGTGCTTTTGAAACACGCACTTGAGCACATCAGTTAACCTTTGGTGCAAAATGCACTTCAACCACCAAAACACTTAATATTTCACCCAAAAGTGACTCATGCTGCCATAACTATAGGATATGCTTTCTCCCATAAGACTACTTTGTCACTCAATGTTCAATGAACTGCAAAACACAAACAACATGGAGCATTGCTAAATACATATATTATGTGTTTCCCTTTCCTCTATTTTTGCATCCACAAATCACAAAAAAATCTCTTCAGTGACAACTACATCTATATTTACCCTATATACATGCACATTTCAATGCAAGTATGATCACTTTTGTATAGATGGTAACAAGGCTGCAAACCAAAAAAATGAATAAACTGAATAAACTTTCTGCTCAAATCAGAATGATCTGTCTTACGTATTTCAAGCATATAGTTTCATTTTTCTGCCAAAATGCAGCATATTTCCTTCCACAATGATCAGAATTGTATTGGGTTTTGAACTGAAAGTTAACTGTTTGAGTATCTAAATGTCTGCAAAATTTGCTGTATTTGTACAAACATTTGCTGGTAGTGAACACTGACTGAGAGAGGTATTCATGAATTTTGGAAGAAGTGGTGATTGAATGCCTTTAGTATGAAAGCAATGCAAAAATATCCACAGTTTAGTTCACATAGTTTAATGATATGGTGAATGTGTTAAGTGTTTTGAAAAAGTGGACATGGTATTGAGACAAGAGTGAAAACGATTGTAAAAAACTGTAACTTTCAGTTCAAAACCCAATACAATTCTGATCATTGTGGAAGGAAATATGCAGCATTTTGGCAGAAAAATGAAACTATATACTTGAAATACGTAAGACAGATCATTCTGATTTGAGCAGAAAGTTTATTCAGTTTATTCATTTTTTTGGTTTGCAGCCTTGTTACCATCTATACAAAAGTGATCATACTTGCATTGAAATGTGCATGTATATAGGGTAAATATAGATGTAGTTGTCACTGAAGAGATTTTTCCACTATTACTGCTGTATATGTACTGTTGAAACACCTGGCTGTCATTTCAGTGAACAACCTACTGAACTCCAAACTCTGAGGGTGTCAAGAAACTCAGGTACCAATATGAAGTTTATGAAGGTATATGTGAAGGTTTAGGACCACCACCCACATGAACAGATGTCACTTCTAGATGCAATGGCTGCTGGGTGTATGACATAACAGTGGAACACATCCAGGGCTGGATAAGGCACACAAAAAGATGTTTTCCTCGGTGTATAGCAAGAGATAACATTCGGAGTGATGTTGATGAAAATCTATAGCCAAATGCAGAGGACAGGATGGATGGGCCAGGCCAACAGTAGACTTCTGATACTGATAGGCAGACAATATATGTGCGAATTACTGTATATAGTGGAAATATTGTAATTGATTGTATTGTATTTTTCTTTTCTGAATTACAGTATATTGCACTGTGAGAACAAACGTCAAAATACTGTAAACCCTCTGAAGAATACTGTTGCTTTTGTGATTTGTTTCTTTATCATATATTGTTTTACATTACACAGTAAAAATTGTTATTCTGGGTTTCCAATAAAGTAAAACATTAATTCATTTACAGTTTACTGTAAAACACTCAGTCATGACATCTATTATGAGAGGCAAACCAACAGATCAAAAGTTTCTTTAGCTGCTTGGCTTGAAATATTTGTGGATGCAAAAACAGAGGAAAGGGAAACACATAATATATGTATTTAGCAATGCTCCATGTTGTTTGTGTTTTGCAGTTCATTGAACATTGTGTGACAAAGTAGTCTTATGGGCGAAAGCATATGCTATAGTTATGGCAGCATGAGTCACTTTTGGGTGAAATATTAAGTGTTTTGGTGGTTGAAGTGCATTTTGCACCAAAGGTTAACTGATGTGCTCAAGTGCGTGTTTCAAAAGCACACTGTGTGAAGAGTTTTGAAAAAGTGGACATGGTATTGAGACAAGTGTGAAAACGATTGTAAAAAACTGTAAAGTGTGCCGTGCGGACACCCCAGATAAAACCACAGACCAGGCAAGGATTTAGTGCAACAGCAGAGCAGTTCTGCAAAAACAGGGCCCTGTTCCACAAAGCAGGATTACTGGGCTAGCTGGATAACTGTGCTGGGTAAAACCCAGAACAGCTCTTTTTAATTTGGTCCGTGTTCCAGATTTAGGGGGGTTCGGGTTTTTACTGCAGTTATCCGGCTGACTCGGTAATCCTGCTTCGTGATGCAGGCCCCAGGACATCACACTGGAGGAGAACCAGACTACACAGGCTGCATACACACAGTCTGAAACGGCTTTCCCAAGTGCATAATGAGCTGCTGCTGCACAAAACTGCACTGCAGTCTGTAAAACGAGCTACTCCGTGTTACATACATTACATTGCAGGCATTTGGCAGACGTTCTTATCGTACAACAAAGTGCATGCCCACAAGCAGGGACAACTGCGCTGAGAGACCCTAGAGGGAAGTACAGTTCCCAGTGGAGGAAGTGACCACAAAGATAAAAACTTGAACCCTGTAGATTAATCTGATGAGAGCAAACCAACCATGAAGCGGCAACAAAACTGTTTCGCCAAATACAATGCTAGGAGTAATAAAACAAGCAGGTACACACAAGCACAACAATTACAATAAAACAGTTTACATGCCTAATTAGACATTTCAGGGAGGTAGGGAGGGGAGGAGAAAGGTGCAGCCTGAAGAGGTCTTCAGTCTGTGCCTGAAGGTGGTCAGAGTCTCTGCTGTTCTGACCTCCACAGAGAGGTCAGAAAGTCGCATATACTAGATTGATTAGTTCATCCATTCATTATCTTAACCCGCTTATCCTGAACAGGGTCGCAGGGGGTTGGAGCCTATCCCAGCATACATTGGGTGAAAGGCAGGAATACACCCTGGACAGGTTGCCAATCCATCGCAGGGCACACACACCATTCACTCACACACTCATACCCACGGGCAATTTAGACTCTCCAATCAGCCTAAACTGCATGTCATTGGACTGTGGGAGGAAACTGGAGTACCCGAACGAACCCAAACGAACACGGGAGAGGCCCCGGCCGACGGGGATTCGAACCCAGGACCTCCTTGCTGTGAGGTGGCAGTGCTACCCACTGCACCATCTGTGCTGCCCTAGATTGATTCATGAGTTGATTCATTGAAAATTGTACTAATTGCCTATGTAACGAGTTAGAGATTTTTGCCCGAGTCCGAGGTTGGATTTGAACCTCTGCCTCTCACTCAACCAAAGATTTGGTAGACAAACCCGTTACCAGTCAGCTAAAGACAAAATCGCCCCTAGCCAATGGCAACAACCTTCTTTTTGAATTTGAGGGTTTTACACCTCACTGTGCTTGCTAGCATACTACCCGAGCTAACCCTGCTACACCTAGTAAGTTGATCGGCTGAATGACTCATTGATTCATTTACTTCTCGACTGACAGGCTCTAATTGGGGTCCTAAATGCTGAAACTGTGGACACACGTTGACCCCTATCACCTGCCTGGGTGAATTCTGAGCAAACCAAAGACCTGTGAGTCAGAGACAATCTTCTGCATAGCTTTACCAATTAGTCATCAAAACAAGGACAGTGGTCAGAACAGAACAGTGTCAAAGATGAGCAGAGTTATGGCTGCTGCTCCATATTGTATATACGTAGCTATCCATCTTGCATGCTGACGGTCAAAGTAAAAAGTGCACATCATGCGTCATTCCTTGGTATAATCACTATTAGCAGTAACGGTCCCGGAGTATTAGCATGTTCATTGCCATAGGCGACAAGCAAGGCTCATGCCTTTCTAAGGAGGGGGGATTTGAAGATTGTGCACAGGGGAGATTTTTTTCTGCTTCCACTTCCATCCAAACGAGGGATTCACAACATTTTTTTCCAGAATTAATCATTTATTATTTTCGCCGTTTTTGCCCATGCAATGCTGGTTCAATTGCAGTCCAAGCCATCCATCAGGTTCACTGCACAAGCTGTGACCTTCAGTCCAGTTCGGCCATTAAACCCTGAAGGTGAGAGGTCAGAAATATGTGATTACAATGTTCTTAAAGGCCCACACACGCCTGAACATTCTCTTCCTGGTTTCAATACTGAAAATGCCCACAAAATGTTCACAAAGAGCAATAACGTAGGTGTTTTTTTAAAAGTCCCTCACCCTGCTCCCAGAGCCCAATTCCCCCTCCCCCTCCTGTGGTCAGCTCTCTGTGTTAACATTTAGTGACGTCATCCAAAGCAAAAACGTACGTCATGTCAGGTGGGAAATCATTTTACAAACAGCGTGGGAAAATAGCAGTTAGACCCAAAAAATAATCATGCCTCTAGCAACAAAAATTGCAATTGTTTTACTTGAATCAGTATGGAAGACAAATCAGAAGCTCCAGGATATTATGAAAAGCACAAAAACACTGAGAGTATGCCTGTGGCAATTTAAAATGTTGCTTAAAACAAAGGCGTTTCCATAAAACCTATTAAACACAAAGAGTTAATGCACACAGATTGGTCAAATCCTTTTTTTTTTTTTTTTTAAGACAAATATTACCTGCAGGTACTGAATCGTGCTGAGTCATGGGGAAATGGCCCAGTGCTCATCCACATGCTCGGGCAGGTGCTGACAGCAGTACGAGACAACAAAGATGTTCCTGGATGTCTGGACATGGCAGAGCACACCTTCATCGTCAGTGCAATTACATTCCTGCAGAGCAAAAGGTACATTCGTTTTGATTTCCGACTCTCCCTCCTGCTACGAAATGTGGCTTACTTACACAAGTGAACTGAGGACAGCAAACATTAAACCATCCACCATTTTGGTTCCATTGATTTTGCTGCAGTGATTATAATTCACAGCTTTCTCCTGAGAGTGGAGGTATACCTCTGCTTTGTTTACAACTACAGCAGGCTGGTGTAACATCCACTTTTATAATCTCTGGGCTACCTAAAATGGCCACCCTTTGACTGAGAACACCCCACACCACAAAATGGTGAGCATACAATACTTTTACTTGACACAATCCATTACAGGCTACAATGGTACAGGGAAGGGTGTGTAGGTTATCATCTCTTATGCTATGGATCTTTCTTTGATATGGATATTTATTACGATACAAATAATTCATTTTTATAAGAACCAACAATGTATAAATGTAATGTATTGTGTTTCATCTGAAAGTCTAGAATATGTCATCCATTAGTGAAGTGAAAGGTGAAGAAAATATTAAAATAAAAAAATCTGATTGGCTCATTACCCCCAGGACCCCCACTACTCCCTGTACACCAGTTTGGGAACCCACAGATTTATAAACGTGGCTTATATTTGGCCCAATATTTACATTTGGCTTATATTTATTTTTATATGATTTATATTTTATTTATTATTTTATCTTATATTTGGGTTTGTCCTCACCGTTGACCAGGGTGCATAATCCGATTTTTTTTCCGTAAGTGTGATGCCGACTTAAAATGAAATACTATTCGTATTCTATAATTCCCCTGAATAACGGTAGATACCACGAAAACAAATTGCACTCATAAACGATCGAGATTATATCCCTGTCTGCTTCAGCGTTTGCTACAGGACGCGTGGCCTGCACGCGTCTCGTCTAGGATGCGGCGGACCCGGCTTGCCACCCGACAGTTCCGCCAGGCATGGCTGAAAGACCTCCCGAGAAGAGACCGGCCGGCGCTGTCCGGTGCTGAAAGGCTGATCGAGCTGCCGCAACACTGGCGCCCTCTTCACCGGGAAACACTGGGTCTCACGCAGTGACCGCAGAAGGCGAGTCGAGTTAAAAGCCGCAGATGCCAAAGAGTCACGCGCTCGGCTTTGATCTCTCTCGCTCTCTCTCTTTCCCTCGCCCGCGCGCTGGTGCTCACTGCCAACGGCTACTCCGGCGACGCCACGGTTTCCCCCATTCAGAGCTCTCCGTTACGGCCGCCAGACACAGTGGGCTCCCTGCAGTCAGGCCAGCCGGTTCATTCCTTGACTGCAGCTTGAACCAGCTAATGTCACCTCAGGCAGTTCCGTTGTTTTCTTTTTGTTACCCCTTCTTCTTTCTCTATCTCTTGGTTTTATTCTCCTTGAATCTGTAAGGCTGCTGAGAAGACATTTGCTGCAGCAACAAAAAACTTGCTGTCCATTGCCCACAGCAACCCATATAAATACAGGCTGGGCCTCAGACCAGAGCACTGCTTCCCTGTTTTGAGGTTTAAAATGGAGACTAAGAATGAAGTCACATGGTGTCCATGGTGACTGACCCACACTCTGGCCAACCGCATCTTTAATGACCTCTAACCTGATGAAAATCCATATTGGAACAAAACCTTGTCAATTACTGGTGGAAATAGCAGGCACAGTAATATATTCACTGCCTCTGAGGGGACCATAAATCCCCTGCAGTATAACAAAAGCTCCTTACAGCTCCTTCTCAACCCAACATGTTGTGCAAATGCAGAGGTACGTTATGAAACAGGCAGCCGCCACCTGAACGCCCCCACAATGCACCCCTGCTACCTGCTGTGACCCAGTTTACTTGTTCAGAGTTTGCAGTGGGACTGTCGTGCTTGCAGTTTTTTGTTATTTTTCCTTCTTCTTGGGGGGGGGGCTTTTACTCCCCAAGGCACCACAACCCCACTGAAGGCTGCTGGATTGCAGGCACACACTCAGAGGAGGGTTTGTGCTCCTGTCAGAGGGGTTGTGCTACTGTGCTACTGTCAGAGACGTTGTGTGACTGTCGAAGAGATTGTGCGACTTTCGGAGGGGCTTCATGCTCAGTTGGGATCTTCCGAAATTGTGCCTCACTCACATTATGCATGCAACCATACTGCGTTTACAGCTTCATATTCTTTGTTCTATGGGCACTGTTCCTTATGTGGCACATAGATGTACATTGCTTGGGTGAGTGAGTGTGTGTGGGTGGGTGTGTATGTGTGTGTGTGTGTGTGTGTGTGTGTGTGTGTGAGTGTGTGTGCATGTATGTCTGTGCGTTGGGGGTGAGTGTATCTTCAGACTGAGCTCTTTTGTGGTGCATGTTTCTGTGGCTATTATTTGCCAAAGAGCACAGGAGTTACATAACGGCTGCAGTGCAGGCTGTACCTGCCCTACTGATGTCTGGAGCAACGGGAGAGGAAGGGGGAGGGACCGCTAAAATATTTCAGGCCAAGAAGGGCCTCCTGCGCACTTTGATCGAGTGGCACTCCGCAGGCGAATGTTCCGGGCCTTGCCTGGATGGATCCCGACAGCAAAGCCCACGCGCTCCATCACCGGCGGGAACAATCTGCGGCTCGCTGTCAAGTTAATCCGACGGTTACCCTTTCCCATTCCGAGAACTGACTGCGTGTCTCTTGGTACTGTACATAAAAAAAACCTATTTGTGTTGTGCATCACACGCAATGCCAGCCAAGGAAACGATGCATGATGAAAATAGGTCTGGCGTTACAAAATTATTTAGGCAGACAAAGTTTCACAAAAGCTCAGTACATTTTCTGAGCAATTAAAGTTTGTGGAAGAACACTTGCATCACATGCGTCGACAGCGAAGCGCAAAATTGCTAGCACGTGACGTATGTGCGAATGCAGACAAGAATACTGCCCTCATGACTTATTTAACTAAATGGGACAAGGCTGTTTTCTTTTTAGTCACAGTGTATGCCCTCGTTTCACTGTGCAAATGCATTTACAATTAACTAAAAGCTAACAAACGTGAGGTGACAAAGGACATCCATTTTGTTATCAGTTTGTATCTGCAGCCATGAAGTCAAAACTGGAGTTGGAAAGTCCACGAATATAAACAGTAGTTAGGCTATTGTTTTCTTTCTTAATGTGCATCCTGTTTTCTGTAATTTTATTCTATTTTATTTAATATATTGCGATCTAAATTAGGCTACTATGCGTGTCAACATTGGTTTCTAAATCTCCGGTTGCCTGACATTCAAATATTAATATTGGACACGGCAGGGGCTGAATAATAATTTCCTGTGATATTAAAAATTCAACGAGTATTGATCACACTGGCAAATAGCGATTAAAATGGAATATTATTTTATAAGTGATACACTGAGTGATCTTCAATATGTTAATCACTGAGGCCCATCTATTTGAATTACCGTACAAGTAGCTAGCTACATTATATGTAGCGGATAATAATTTATTTAAACATTTGTTTTGGTTAGTCGTTATCCCCAATAAAATAGATTCATTCACAATGTGATTTCTTATTTATTATATGTAATTGTATTGTTTATCAAATTGATTATTTGCAACAATTGCAATCAAAAATAGTAATAAAACCCCTATCAACTAACATTTGGAGGCAGAGGATCCTGTTTCCTTGGTAACCGAGGTCTGATTGTAGGTAGATTTCTTGCGCTTTAATGCTGGGGTGCTCTTGTGCGCTCTGTACAGTATGTTAGACTGCATTTTCCACTGGTTTACAAACAAAGTATGCATCTTTAAGCAACATACGTCCTAATTATATGGTACACTTTCCAAATAGGAAATTCGTTTCAAATGTGTGTCCGATCCCCGTTTTCTTTCGACAAAATTGGCAGAAATTATACTTCGCTGTTAATTTCAGGTTTTAATGTAGGATGAGGGAAGATACGCGCTGATGAGCCCTTGGGGGTAGTCTGCTCTTACAAATTATTTAGGAGTTGCTCAAAATAACTTAGTAGGCTTAACACCGAACAAGATGGACCTCGTAGCTATCTGGGTCTCTGAATGCTCGAATGGGCGAAAACGCTGCTGACAGGGTTTTTACAATAAATTAACTGCGGCAGAAGTATCACTGAAATACCATGACTTGGACTGGATGAGACCACGGCCTTAAGAGGGTTTAAACCGTCAGCAGAGGCATCCAGTTAATTCCAGTGAAATGAATCCTGCTTGTCAGCCGTTTTACTATTAGTCCATCATTCCAAAATTTACCTACACCCTTGCAACAATCAAGTGCCAATCTGTATCGTTTCACTCTATTGCTTGGGCTTCTCGTGTTCATACTGCCTGAAATACACGTGCTATTTATATACCGATCACATTCGTGTGTGCACACATTGATTGAATTGCTCTTTAAAACGCGTTTTCCCGATTACACCGTTCGATGGTTATACTACACAATCACCCACGCGAGATGATTCCTTTCTGGTTTGGTGCATAGTTTTTTATTGCTGTTCGTAATGCCCCCATCTTTTTAAGTGGTAATAAATTCACCTTCTTCGATTATGCAAAGAAAACCCACGGGTATGTAACAATTTACTGGAATTCAGGTAGGCTAATCGTCAGCTAATCAATTGTGCGATCATCCGAGCTTAACACCACAGCGATATCAGGAGTCGACGGGTACGCGCACGACGGCGCGAGCACAGCTGTGAGCAGCAAGGACAGCCCCAGAGCGTCGCAGGGAAGTGAATCGGACAGAACCTCGGACGAACCCGCGACTGGAGCGGGCAGTCAAAACATAAATGTAATGCGACATGTAAGCTATTGCTGCATAATTCTTTTCTCCAAAACAGCAAACAGCTGCAGGCAACTCTGCTAAACGGATGTATTAAATAGGGCGAGCTCCATCAACGCGTCAGGAGGGGAAAAGAATGGGGGGATTTAACCAAATGAACAGCAGATCTTAAAAACGACGAATCAGCCTTCAAACAGCTCTCATGATAATAACGTACGCCAGCAGCGACTGTGGTCGATGACTCCGCACATTCCGCCGCAGTGCATGTTAATTTAGTCGCATTACAGGGGAGAGTCATCTTTCCATGTAGCCCAGTAGGACGGTGGTCAGCCGAGCATCGGGTGAATCCAGCACTTCGAGCCCACTCACAGTGGAGAGAGGCGCGAGCCGGGTCCACGGTGCGTTTTACCCGTCAGCACAATGCGTCTATTTCTGCTGGCGGTTTTCTTCTCGTGCTCCTGCGCTCGAGGAGGCTGCGAGCCAAAGATGGTGAACATCGGTGCAGTCCTGAGCCAGAAGCGGTACGAGCAGGTGTTCAAGGACGCCGTCGCACAAGCCAACCAGATGTATGGAAGAGACAAATTTAAGTTAAACGCCATCTCTGTCACCCACAAACCCAACGCTATCCAGATGGCACTTTCCGTGTGTGAGGACCTCATCTCGAGCCAGGTAACCAAGTGAAAAGTCAAAACTGTCAGTTCAGTGGCAGTGTCCATGTCTGCAATTATTGAATACTATGCTTGTGTTTAACCCCATCTTTGATCGAGAATGTACCCCAAAAGTTGTTCGAAAACGCAAATCAACTTTAAGTTATAAATGGACGATGGCACGCTGGTTGCCACTCTTTAATTTCAGCACATGAAAAGCTGCAGTATGCATGCCAGTGATTAGCAGATCACAAGTAGCGTGAAAAGGGTAGTTTCAGCCGTGGAACCAACTAATTTTGAGAATTAATGAAACTTGGGGTTTAACGTTGTTATTTGGTTCCGTACAGGTGCAAGTTCAGTTGAAGATTAGCATTGTCTACCTTGTTAGCCGTGTACTCTCCAGCACGAGAACACGAAATTGCTTGATCTGGAACTGCGCCAGTATTGGTATTATAAGACTACAGCACATGGTTTATTAGAGACGATGGCCATTAAAACGCAATTCTCAGCTTCGAGTCCTATATCATGCCTAATGATGGGGCTGTGTGTGGATTTGTTTTGTATGTGTAACCCTTACGTGCAACTTCATGTTTCGCCACAAAAATCGTATCTATTATATATTGCATTTTATTTTATTTTCAATAGCGCAAATCTGTTGGTGGGTTCCCCTTGGTAATAATTTATATTTTCAGAGCAGCGCTTGGAAAAACCGATAGTACTTGATTTGGTTAATACGTTCGATTTCTGTGAAGGTCTATAAATAATGGCTGGATTTGGGCATGCTTAAGTTAAGGCATTATAGCGCTGGTTTATTGAAAGCAGCAACAGGCTTCATGACGCACAATGTTGGATGTGGACTGCACCGCGGGCTCAAATTCGTTCAGCTTTTTGGAACGCTTCAGGATGGTATGAATCCCCGATTGCCGAACTGCAGTGCCAGATGTAGTTACATCACTGACATTCGTTTTTAACCCAGTCAACTGAGACGACAAATTCACACGACAGTCAAGCGTTTGTTTGTTTGTTGGACGCCTGCGCAAATGCAAAACCGTTTATGCCACCCATACTCTGAAATCATTTATGCAACCATGCAATTAATATTGAAATGAAATGACAGTCCTTATGAAACAGACAATGTCACGGCGTCATAAACACGACTGCAACCGATATTAAAGTAGGCTCAATCAAACAAATAATTCAGCCTACTGCGTAAAATCGTTGAAGTACACCTATTCGTCGCTGTGTTCAGTGGGTTCACCGCAGCCAGTGCAATAATTGCACGTGCGCTCACAGTAAAGTTAACAGCAAGCAAAGCAATAAACGATACGGTTTTATATGGTAACTAAAATGGACATTTAGCGCAGTCTGTCAGAACACAATCACGAAAGCTTTTCAACGGAGTCGAGAAACAATAGTTAAGGGTGTCTCGCAAGTTTTCCGCGGGGCTGCGAGAGTGGAAAAAAACTGATCCGACTGCGTTTTCCGCAGCTGGGGTTAAATGAAAAGTAAGTAATTGATTTAAACATCCCAGGGTTGAATTGCATCCGATAGCCTGCGGAAAGAATGGGCTGCGACGAACTGACAATGAAATATGTGACGCAATTGATTTTTCACCGCAGTTCCCATTTCCACTACTCTTGCCATCTGACATGTTTTAGCCCAAAGGAGGCCAATATGGCGGCCTGCGCATCGGGCATCTGCTGCGTGGGTGCTCGGCTATGCGTGAAAAAGCGAGGGTGCTATATGTCTGATTCCGTGCTCCAGTGAGACGTTTTGACGCCCACGCCATATAACACAATGAATAATAAAATAACAATACTGATTTAGAAAGTCCAGCCTTGCACCGGCACCGTAACATTACAAAGCACTGCAATGAAATTGTCATCTTGAGGAGCCTAAATAATACCTAAAAAAATCATATAGGCTATGGCGTTTATGGTTATGGTTTGCATATGTGAAAAGTAGTCACTGAAATCGGTGCAAAATGTTAACTTCACTATGAAGAATACACGCCACGGGCAATGCGCAGAAGACGAAAATCAATTGGGTTTAGTACAGTTGCCATTTAAATGTCATGTAGACATTTCGGACGGAGAACAATATAACATTTTTGTATAATATATTTCTATTGGGTATGATTAATTGACATTGCAGTTATTTAGTTGAGAATGAACAGGAGATACATGGAGCGCATATCTCTGGTAGATGTACCATAATTGCCCTAGTTTCACACTGCGTTAAAGTATGCTGTTAAGTACCCCATGGGACCCACTTCGGGCAGACAACACAGCTGCTTATTTAAAGCCTGGTTCAGTAAAACCACAATAAGCTGAGTTTCCAACAACGTAACTCCGCATTACTGCCAATAACCTCTCTCTCTCTCTCTCTCTCTCTCTCTCTCTCTCTCTCTCTCTCTCTCTCTCTCTCTCTCTCTCTCTCTCTCTCTCTCTCTCTCTCTCTCTCACACACACACACACTCACACACACACACACACACACACACACCACCTTTCTTCTTTTCTTCATCTAACACTGAGGCTCTGTAGGGTATTTACAAGTTGGCTTCTCTGCGGCTTCTACATAGTCAGGTGTAATCGACTGCTTCCTTATTGCAGGTAGAAGAAAGCTTTCAGTATTGGCATCTGTTATAGGCATTTGTCAACATGAGGACCAGCGCTGTGCCAATGACGTAAACCTTGACGCTTATCTTAAAAAGAGCACTGATGTATGTTTGGGATCATTGCCTCGCTGTGGGATGAAAGCACCATCCGATGATTTTGGAAGCATTAGTGTGAGCTAAAGTGTGTGCCGAAACTATAACACCCTCACCACCATGTTTCACGGGGAGGGACTTTGGTTCTTGGGCATTCCTTTTAATCGCACAATTTGAGTGACTGCTCACAAGACCTTTTTCCAGAACTCTGCAGGCTCTTTTAGGTATGTCTTAGCAACATGGCCATCCTGTTTTTGCAACTATTGGTTTGCTTCTTGTAATGTAGCCCCTGTAAATCTGTTTGTGAGGTCTTCTGCAAAGAGTAATCACTGACACATCTATGTCATACTCCTGAAGAGTCTTTCTGATCTGTCGGACAGGTGTTCGGGGTTAGGAATTCTTTGGTCATCAATTGTAGAGGGCTTCCTTTGCCGACCAGCCTCTTTGCAAATACTGTGCTCATCAGTGCTGTCTTTGGAAAACCTATTATTTAGCCTATGACTCTGACTGTTTTATCATATTTCTCTGTCTCATATTGGCTTCCTTGACTGTCAATGCACAACGCTGGTCCTCATGTTGACAAATGCTAACAAGAGACTCCAAAGGCAATCAAAAGCCTAGTAGCAAGACTAGATATTAAAAGCTTTCTTATGCCTGCACTCAGGAAGCAATTGAATACACCTGCCAACTGTCTAATTACTTATGGTCCCCTAAAATGGGGGGGGGAGGGGGTTCATGTATAAAAGGGGATGTGATTCCGACACGCATCATGTGATATGGATGTAAATACCCTGGAATTAAAGGAGGCAGTCTGCACTTTAACCTAAAATTTCAAATCCAATGTGCTGCACTACAGATCCAAAACAACAGAAATTGTACTAACTGTCCAAATACATACAGACTGCACTGTATCTGTTGTATGAAGCTTTGCTGCTATTCTCACATATCATCCCTGCTGACTATATTTATCTTAGTTAACAAGATATGATGTTCATGGCTGTAGATAACTGATTCTCTAAATTGTATTCTTCAAATTGTACCTTATCCAACCTGTGATCTGTAGTTGTTACTATGACTTTTGGTACGCATTTATTGTATTTCGCTTTGGGTAAAAGCGCCTGCTAATGTAAAATGTAATATTAAAAAGAAACAATTAACATTAATTAAGATGTGAAAGACATAAAAATGTTATTGCATTCATTCTAATATAAACAAATTTGTATAGTATAGGATAAAAAAGGCGACTTGTGGTATGTTGCCCTTTAATAAAATGGTAAACAAAATGGCAATTGTCAGCAATTTAACTTTGCAATTGTATATTGGATGCAGAGTGTCCTCTGTATGTCTCTCATCCTGTGGATACATATCTGGCTGCTTTTGGGGCTGTCGAGCCTTCTCCAAATATTTCTGAACATTGTTCATTGTATTGCATATTTTGGAAATTAGAAATTTGGAATTAGAAATTTTTAAATAATTCATCGCTTTCTTGATTGTAATGTGTACATTATAAAAGAGAGTGAATCTGTCTCTGTCTTTTTGCTTGTGCACTGATCTCACAGCCTGTCCTGCCTGACTAGCTAGGTCTCTCACTCTCTCACTCTCTCCAGATATTCTGTTTTTTGTAATTTTAACAGATTTGTTGTTGGTTGATGTGAACATAAACTGAAGCTCCTGACCAGTATCTGCATGATTTTATTGCACTGATGCCACGATTGATGATTAGATAATCACTTGAATAAGTAGGTGTACACTAATAAAGTGCTCAGTGAGTGCAGTTATTTTAATATTGTGCATTAAGGACAGCCTGCACAGGAAACCATCTTAAAGGAAATTTGAGCTTTAAAATCTACACTAACACATTCAGTGTGTACTGAACCAGGAGTCAGTCTTCAATAATAAAGGAAGCATATTTGTCATTTTTGGTAGTTTAAAAAAAATCTTTTCTGAAAGAGTGAGGCCAATTCAGACTGTCCTGAAAATGTCTGGTTGATATGTTAAGATTTTATGACTGGTTTTATGTTTGGGGTCAAATTGAGCCCAACAGTTGAAAATATTTCTATGAAAAAATTGACACGTAGTGTGTCACCTTCTCATTGTCACCCAAATTACTACCTTCGAGCCTAAGGAACAGGAAGGTTTGCACCAGAATCATTCATAAATAAATCTGAGATAAAAATAAAAATGGTTGTACATTTGTAGTTACAGAGGGTCAAAATAACACTGCCCAAAACATTTGTATGCCATCGCATAGCATTATGTACATTTCATATTTAATCCCTCCAAATTAGAAAAATAATACAGTATCAATATAAAAAAGGGTTTTGTGGTTTTTAAGGGATGTCAAAGACCGAATGGGGTCAAATTGACCCTAAACATAATAGAAAGGTTAAAACAATTATGGACAGTGGCTGTACATAATATTATTAAGCATGTGTAACTTCAAATTAATCAGCTGAAGAAACATATACTTCATAATATTGCATGGAACTACTGTCCATAATGTTATTAAGCAGTGATTTTTTTGAATATGGGTAAGTTGTGCTGTAGCAGATAGCAGATGGTGAGATGGAGGGTATTGGATGGGGGACAGGCAAACCAATGCATAACAGTCACCAACATGCGTACAGACATGAAATCAATGCTCCTTGGTCCATACACAGAAGCCCATAAATCACATACATAAATCACACAAATCGCCAACAAACATCTGTCGAAACTTCCCTGAAATTACAATCCAAACATGCATAATGAATGCACAAAAAATAAATTCTTATTTTTGATATTACCCTTGGACAAAAGTAGAATAATATACTTTACGGCAATACAAATTCAAAAAGCTCCATTAATTTCACCTCTGAATTAATCCTTACATTACAGGCACACACACTGCATTCTCCTTCATCATACACACACACGTAAAATGGCAACAACAGGGTATTGCACTACCTGTCTCAACAACTGCTCTTACCACTTCACGGTTGGTTTGACAGAATAATTGGAAATCAGATGGAAAACAAAATGGCCAACTGAAGTGCACCACAGCATCTCTTCAATGTCTTTCTTTTTTGCGTGGTGGTGGTGGTGGGCAATGATGAGGAATAGAAATCCTGAAAATTTGAGCTTCATATGTTTCTTCATTTTTGTGCAAGAGCCTTCTAAAATTTGGGGTGTCATCACTTAGAGTGCCAAGGTGCATGTAATCTGATTTTTTTTTATTTATTTTTTTATCGCCATTAATTCTACAACTCTCTTCCAAATCATTTGATATTTTGTCATATTTTGTCATTAGATTTTTAAGATAATGGGCCTTAAAAGTGATATATATTCACAAGCAGCCATTTTGGTGGCATATCTCAAAAAATAAACACATTCATTTGGTCCATTTTTGTCTGTGGACGTCTTGAGAGACCTGTCTCTTATAAAAAAGTCAAACACATCAGGTGATTAACAATGATGATATAATTTATGAAAAATGCAATTAAGTTAATTTACACATATTGACGCACCTGAAAAATCAGAAATGTGCCACCATCCTCAACTTTGCATATGTTTAAGATTCAACTTTCATGAAAAAAATTGTCAAGATGACTAGATAAGTTTGGTTTCTATGGCAGCTTCAATAACCCTCATACATTCATATATGCTGTACAAAGTAAAAGAAAATGGAATAGTCCAAAATAACTCTTAATTATCTTTTATTAGGTAACGAAAAGTTTTGAGTACATTGTTTATATAAATACACTGAAGATGTGCTGCGGTGCCCGTCATTTGAGTTGGCACGGAATGGCTCAAATGCATGTTTCGGTGCCGGATCATTGGCAGGTTGTGCCCCCCCCCCCCCCCCCCACTCTGTAGGTGTTACCCCTCCTTCTCTGTGTCCCCAGGTATACGCCATCCTGGTGAGCCATCCACCCCAGTCCAACGACCACCTCACCCCCACTCCTGTGTCCTACACCGCTGGATTCTACCGGATCCCTGTGGTGGGGCTAACCACACGCATGTCCATCTACTCCGACAAGGTGAATCTTACCACATTCATGCCCATCTACTCCGACAAGGTGAATCTTACCACATTCATGTCCATCTACTCCGACAAGGTGAGTCTTACCACACACCTCCATCTACTCCGACAAGGTGAGTCTTACCACACACCTCCATCTACTCCGACAAGGTGAATCTTACCACATTCATGCCCATCTACTCCGACAAGGTGAATCTTACCACATTCATGTCCATCTACTCCGACAAGGTGAGTCTTACCACACACCTCCATCTACTCCGACAAGGTGAGTCTTACCACACACCTCCATCTACTCCGACAAGGTGAATCTTACCACATTCATGTCCATCTACTCCGACAAGGTGAGTCTTACCACACACCTCCATCTACTCCGACAAGGTGAGTCTTACCATATTCATGTCCATCTACTCCGACAAGGTGAGTCTTACCACACACCTCCATCTACTCCGACAAGGTGAGTCTTACCACACACCTCCATCTACTCCGACAAGGTGAGTCTTACCATATTCATGTCCATCTACTCCGACAAGGTGAGTCTTACCACACACCTCCATCTACTCCGACAAGGTGAGTCTTACCACACACCTCCATCTACTCCGACAAGGTGAGTCTTACCATATTCATGTCCATCTACTCCGACAAGGTGAGTCTTACCACATTCATGTCCATCTACGCCAACAAGGTGAGCCTTACCACAAACGCCCATCTACTCCGACAAGGTGAGTCTTACCACACACGTCCGTCTAGTCAGACAAGGTGAGCTTTACCACATGCATGTACTTTTTTAAGCTTTACTCAGCTTACGTGGTGTACTGAAACCTAGGCAATACTCTCAAAAGTTGTAAACCTTGCATTTTGATCCTCCTGGTTGGCTCAATTGCACCAGGCACGATATATCAAGCACAGAAAAATATCTGTATTGAAAATTTCAATTTCAATCCAAAACAATGACATAATTGACCAAGGTCTGGTTTCTTTTGACATGGCATGATTTTCAGTTTGAACGTGATAGTTGATTATTTTTTATTCACCTACTTGAAATGCTTTTACAAAACTGTGATAGATTTATTCCTTTTTTGGACAGACCTTTGAAGAGCAAATGTAAATAAAATATATCATGCTGTAGCCATTATTAGAAGGATTATATAAGTTTTGACAAACCATTACAATTTTACAAAATAGTCTAGCCTCATGAGTAAACTGTCTGCCACAAGTTATTATCTCTCAAGCTATCAGAGACAATGCAATCTACTGTTCTTACGGACAAAAGCTGGCATTTTCTTTCTTCTCTTATGAGTTATTTAATCGCCTAGTACACTTACAAGTAAAGCAATACAAGATTTGTTGTCAAACCAACCTTTGCATTTTCAGACAGACAATCGTGCTCAGAATTGGGCTTTGATGTAATAGGTTTGTTAGCGTGCAAGAAACATGAATGTGAGCACGTCTTTGAAGGTGCCTGTGAGAGGAATCAATCGACATTTTTCAAGCTGCTGGAAAAATGAGGGAAGTGCAAAAACAGCTGGCGGTGTAGCGTAGCGGTTAGCAAACTGTGCGTGTAACTCTGTGGCTGTCAGTCTGATTCCAGCTGGGGTCCTGCTATTGTACCATTGAGCAAGGCACTCAATCAGAAGTGAAATATTAAACAGTATAAATTGATTGTACATAAAATTATTGAAGCTGTGTTAGTCACTCCGAGTAGATATCTGCTAAATGCCTAATATGTAAAAAATGTTTTATTAGTTGAAAACACCAACAGTTAGACTGTGCCCTCAACAGACTGGTGTCCAAAATGGTTGACTTCAGGTGGGAAGACAGATATA
The DNA here is from genome assembly GCF_963514075.1 of Conger conger. NCBI lineage: Eukaryota > Metazoa > Chordata > Actinopteri > Anguilliformes > Congridae > Conger > Conger conger. The sequence goes on from NC_083771.1 coordinate 12,350,048, forward strand.
CAATACTGTATGTTCACTTTGATTTTGTTTTAAACATCCAAAAAAAGGTTCAAGCCAAGCTTCTTAGAAGGCCAGCACATGAGCTGGCAGTTGTTCTCAAAGAGAGATACAGTACACCTCTTTTCTAATCATTGCCACGCTGTAGCTCGCCTGTAATACTATGAATCAGTGAGATGCTGTAGCTCTCCTGTAGTACTGTGTGCTGCAGAGGCAATGGCACTCGGAGTGATAGGAGGCACAGGGTAATGGGCAGAGCTCTTGTGCCTCTTCATACCACTGGTGTAACGTGTGCTCAAGTTACTGTCACCTTCCCGTCAGCTGGACCCAGTCTGGCCATTCTCTTCTGACCTCTGCCATTAGCATGCCATTTGTGGAACAGAACTGCCGCTCACGAGATGATTTTTGTTCGCTGTAATCTAGAGACTGTTGTGCATGAAAATACCATATATACTCAAACCACCCCATCTGGCACAAACAATCATTTTACAGTCGACATCACTTAGGTCACATTTCTTCCCTATTCTGATGTTTGGTCTGAACCACAACTGAACCTGTTGACCATATTGGAATGCTTTTATGCACTGAGTTGCTGCCACAGGATTGGCTCATTAGATATTGCATTGACAAATTGGCGTACCTAATAAAGTGACCAGAGTGCACATTACAGCCGGTAATCGCTCCACTCATTGTAGAGTTCACGCAGCCTGACCTGTCTCAGGCATAGCCTGTGGATTTGGGGAGATCCGCCACCCCCCCCACTGAGCTCCGCCCCTGTCTCCGCCCCCTCGCAGAGCATCCACCTGTCCTTCCTGCGCACAGTGCCGCCGTACTCCCACCAGGCGCACGTGTGGTTCGACATGATGCGCGAGTTCCGCTGGAACCACATCATCCTCATCGTCAGCGACGACCACGAGGGCCGGGCCGCCCAGAAGAGGCTGGAGACCCTGCTGGAAGAGAGGGAGACCAAGGTGAGCGTGTGTGTGTGTGTGTGTGTGTGCGGGCATGAGTGTATGTGTGTGCGCAACTCCTGTTAACAATCTCAAAGCTGTTCTATGTATGTAACTGTTCTCCTTTTTCTGTTGTGTGAACACATCTCTTTCCATTTGTAACACTGGCTAACATTTATATGACAGAGACATCAACAGCGTCTTTTTTAAGTGCTTCTATCTGACAAAACTGTCTGCTCATCCCTCATGTTGCTTTTTGCCATAGTCGAATTTCTCCTTTGTGTCACTCCACAACTGGAGCCAAATAAAGGAATTAACCTGGGGCTCAGCAAAACATCAATGACCGACCAAAAATAGATGAAAATAGAATGCGCCGTTAAATGAGGTTTTGTGCTATTCCTTTCCCTCGTGGCGACTGTCCGTGTTTTAGCGGTGGAAGTGTTACTTTGGGTGAATGGATAATTGCTTTGCGAAGATTGCCAATGAAACTGTCGTGTTTGCGTGATGTCTCTCACATTGTACTTCCCAAGCCGCGTTCTCGAGGCCGAAGGATATTGGAAGGTTACTTTCCCTCTCCTGTGCGTTAACGGGAAAAAAATAATCAGAGGTAAAGAAACTAACGTTTAATGCGAGGAACCTGCACACAGTAACCATTCTGACAACTGAGCAGCCGGCTTTCTGCACAGTGCTCCCTTCCCAAAATCCCAAATGGAGATAGCCAGATTTTATTTGCCAACACGTCGCCATGACAACCCAGTCGAGTGGTTTCTGATTGAATCCAGAAACTCAAGTATCCTTATTTTTTACATAAAGCTTTTTTTATAGCTTCCCCTCAAGAACAGAACATGTTATATGTTCTCATTTATGATTAAATCATATCACTGAGTACCACGGAAATGATTGGAATTTGATCTATCAGAAGTCAGTTTCCTATATGGTGTTATTCCTCACTGAGTGAGAATAATCACACATTTAAAAACGTGTGTTGTGGAAACGAGTGCCATTTGACATCGTTTCCCTTTCTGCGGACTTCAAATAGAACAAAACATATTATGGTTGCACAGCGGTGGATAAATGAATGAACGTTAAATGTAAGTGAATTCACAGTCTGTGGGGGAAGCCACATAAACATGTGAGATTTGTCTACTCTGCACCTCTATTGAAGCTCTATAGATGTATTTTCACTGCATCCTAATCCTCTCATCTCGTAAAAACACAGAATTACATTTTCCAAACGCATGACAAGTTCATTGAATTTCAAATGAAACAGAAGTTTCCTGGTAACAGATAATCTTCACGGCCTTCGGTTAGCGCTGTCTACGTAATGGATCTACGAGGCACGCAGCTGGCCTTCTCCAACACCACTCTGCAGGCTAGAGAGCCTCCTGCCGCCTGGAGTCAATGAAGCCGTATACCACATCATACCTGACTGCAAGACACCGTATGAACGCAAGACTGCCCAAAGGCTGATCGCTAACATGCCCCGTAAACCCTGCAAGCTTTATGAAAGAAGCAATACAGGACTGAGGAGAGTGTTTTCATGTTATGATGATTGACAGAATTTGAATATATTCCTGCTATGATGCCTATAGGCTTAAAGTCTTTATGCTAAGCTAACACGCTATGCTAACCTGGAAACTGAGCCAGTGAATGCACAAAAATGAAAATTAAATCGAACATCTCATTTAAGTTGGTGTATTCGTTTAACTATTTACTGCTCTTTATGGTGAATTTTTTAATATTTACAACCTTCACTTTATTTTTGAAAGCATCTTGGCTGTACAATTTTTTTTACAGATGCCTAAGACTTTTGCACATACTGTACATACATTAAATACATAAGTATTTGGAAAGCGACACATTTTTGTTGCTTTGAAACTGCACTCCATTGGATTTGAAATGAAACCACTAATAATAGGCTCAGGTGCAGACTGTCAGCTTTAATTGCAGGGTATTTACATCCCTATCAGGTGATCCATGTAAGAATTTGTATGTAGCCCCCATTTAAGTAAGTCGACAAATAATCTGAAATAAATTAATCATATTTAGTACTTGGTCCCACATACTTCACATTGACTGCCTGAGGTCTGTAAGCCATAGACACCACATGACGCTGGGTATCTTCCCTGGTGATGCTCTGCCAGGCCTGTACCACAGCCATCTTCAGTGTCTACTTGTTTTGGGGGACTTCATGACATCAGTCTTCTACAAGTGAAAAGCATTTTCAGTTGGATTTAGGTTGGGTGTTTGACATTTCACTTTTTGGCCTTGAAGAAAATCCTTGGTTGCTTTAGCAGTGTGTTTGGGCTTATTATCCTGCTGCCAGGAGAAATGCTGTCAAATGAGCTTTGGAGCATAGGTATGGTTGGATCGGAGCAGATGTTTCTGGACACTTCAGAATGCATACTGCTGTTGCCATTGGCAAACGTCAGTTCCAGTAGCAGCCATATATGCCAAACCTAAAAGGGATGTTCACACCGGTTCTGGCACTCAACACATTCTAGTAATTTAGTACGTAGAAGCTTGCTGTGGGCGATGGATGCGGTCCAGCAGGTAGTGAGGTGCTTATGCTGGTTCTGTCAACTGCATAGGATATGCTTTGCCTGCTTGTTCTATGCACATGAATGGATCCAATGTAACGTGCCTGGCTCACAAAAACTCCAATCAAACTCGGCGTTGAAGATCAAATACAAATCAAGATACAGCAACTGCATTGCCTACTTCTTGCCTCAAATGTTTTCAGAAGCACATTTTAGTGCACTCGGGGGAACAAGAGAAGATTTCTGAATGGTCCACAATATTGTTCAGTTTTGCCAAAAACAACAAAAGCAATGCCTTATCCAATTAGGCGCCGCCAGTGTTCATAAGGTCCTTTCTTTCTCGACACTTTCCTCTTTTCATTTCTTGGTACAAGTTGATACTCCTCTCGTCTGTCCATAAGACTTTGTTCCAAAACTCTTTTTCAGCAAACTCTAACTTGGCCATTATGTTGAGGCCTATTAGTAGTTTGTATCTTCCCATGAACCCTCTGAGGTGTCGTCTTCTCTTTATATTAGTTTTTGAAACAACTCTGCCTACATCCCGGAGAGTGTTCTTCTTGATCTGTTCAACAGTCAAAAAGAGGCTTTTCTTCACAAATATTTTTCGGTCATCCACAACAATGTCAACCAGCTTGTTTGCGGTTCTAAACAATGGTTTATTCTGACACAATGTCTCTCAATGTGTCTGATCAATGTATTCAGATTTTTCAGCTTCATGATGGCCTGCTTTATGGGCACTGATATTTTTCCTCATGCTGAGAGACAGCAGCAAGAGACTAATATAAAAAAGAGGAATTCCTATAAGGATCACCTCAATATTAATGTAAATACCCTCAAATTACAGTCTGCACTTGAACCACATTGTTTTATTTCAATTCCAACTTATTTCAATTTCCAAATGTTTTTTGTTGTCCAAATACTTAAAGACTCCACATACGTATACTCACAGACACACTGAATACATCAATGCACAGTCACACACAAACACAGACACATATGCATACCCACACCAAAGCATACACAATACACCCACATACACATAGCATGGCATGCATATGCATCATGGACACACACACACACACACACACACACACACTGGCCTGTGCGCAAAGGCACAGGCGCACCACACACACATGAACAGGCACACACACAAGCACTCACACACGTACATACATACACACTCACAAACAGAGGCGCACTCACACTCATGCACACTCACACAGGCAGTTTTAAACAGATGGGTAAGCACAATCAATTCCGGTTGCAGACTGTTCCGTCACATGCATGACCTGGGCCACATCAGTTACAGTGCAACAACAGCAAACAAAACGGACATGTTCCTTCCAACCGAAAAAGCATTAGACCCGAAAGCCCAAAGCTGGACATCCCATTACTTGCGGTTTAGTGAACATGCATTCTTTTTCATGCTACAAATGAAATCAAATCCGAGGTCAAAAAGCAAAATAACTTGTCAGCGGGACTGCAATTATGGGGCCATGCGTTTTAGCAGATCGCAGACTGCACACTGAGCTGCAGTTTTCCACAGGACCACACCATTACTGGACATATTTCAAAATAGCAATGGCAAATTGGCCCGGGTCTAACTAACGGACTTTAAAGCAGCCCTCTGTGTCTTTGGCCCGGTCTAACTAACAGACATTAAAGTAGCCCTTGGTGTCTTTGTCCCGGTCTAACTAACGGACATTAAAGCAGCCCTCCGGGTCTTTTCACTCAGCGGGGCTGAAAGCCAGGTTGTAAAAGACTGCTCAATAAAGCTGTCATTCCCGGCCGGCTGGCTCGAACAGGAGAGCCCTGTAGGCCATCGTTATCATTATTAATCATCATTAATCATTAACGCACATGCGCTCTCCACGCCCAAGCACCCTTCTGTCCCATGATCCTCATGTCTGTCATGGAGAACGATGGTCCCATCTTTAAGACTAAAGGCCCATCCACACAAAGAACTATAACTATGACTGTAACCATAACGATGTGTGCATCCTCACTTCCACTGATTACGTTCTGTAAATAATCTCTCGGTCATCTGCCATTTTGCAGGTGATGCGCTGTAAATTACATAGGATTTTGATTGGCTGTCGGTGTATATGCAGCTGGAAAAATAATTTCTGAAGGTCCCAATGATATTGTTTATCACGATTGGTGCCATTATAACTGTGATGTGGACACCACCATCTGCTTGAGATTTAAAAGAACATATTTATTGTAGGTAACGTTCTTGGTGTGGATGACCCGCTAGTGCCATCCACTGCAGACTCATGCAACCCAACAGGAGGAGCAAATCTCATTCTTCAGCTAAATTTATTTAATTTGCCTTAATTTATCTTTTTAAAACTAGTGCCATCACAGTGACCTTTGAACTTTGACTGATGGGTTTACTCGAGGTATTTACTTATTAAAATATTGCAGTTATTTATTATTTTAACGCAATATTTTGCGAGTTGAAGAAATGTTGCGTAGATCTGTTTGTCGCAGTCAGCAGACAGGCTGAGACTGGGCCCTGAAGTCTCTTTTCTCTCCCAAATGAAAGAAGGCAGGAGCTCGCTGGGTTTAAGACCGGGAGAAAGGCGGTCGTCTGAAGGAGAAGTCATTTGAAATTGACAGCGACACAGGAAGGCTCTTCACTGAGCTTGGGCGGGAAAGATTTGGCGCACAGCTAACAGCTAAGCGACGGGTGGTCTTTGATGTGCTTGCAAGCCCCAGCGTTAGCCATTCCAGTCAGAACCAGGAAAGTGGAGATTTTGTTGGAATGCTTTACTGCCACCATTTTCAACTGTTTATAATATTTTTCTGTGTCTGCATATTTTCTCTGTGTACATTATTCATCAGAATAAAAAAAGGAACTATGAAAACCTCGACCAACTGTCCTATGACAACAAGCGAGGACCCAAGGTATATTTGCATGGTCAATGCACGCCGCCCCAAAAGTTCTCCAAACGTAGAAAACTAGAAACCAGTCAATCAATCACCAGCCGAACCCAGAACTGTTCTTATCTTGGTAGCACGTCTTTTTTTTTTTTTTACTCTGAGACATTTTTCCCTATGATTTAAAATCGAGAATGTTTTTGTTTGAAAACGAATTATGATTTTGACTTTTGAAAAAAGCTCAGCTTTGAATTTTTTTGGATCGAAATGCATGATTTGAGACTTTTGAAAAGACAAAACGATTGCAAGTTTGCTCGTTTGGTGGCGATCTGGAGTGGGACTGATACCTCCCCTGCGGTTACCACCTCCTTTCCGCCGTTCAAAAAAAGAAATGAAAACAACTTTTTCTTTGGGGAAAAAAAACTCTCCCTTAATCCTTCCCCCACACCCCCCCTCCAACCCTCCCACACACCAGTTTTTTTATTTTTTTATTTCCGGTTGCATCGAACTTTTTCTCCTTCTACCTCTAACATGCACGTTTTTCTTTGGAGCCTTGATAACCCTCAGTTTGCATGCAGAACTGCAAAACTTTTTCAAAGCAACGCTTTAGTTTTTTTTTTTTTTTTAGTTTATCCCCTTTTTTTTTTTTAGTTGAAGCCGATTCTCTTGGACCTTTTTTCTCTCTTTTTTTCCCAACCGAAAAAAAAAAACACCCAAACGGCCGAGCTACTAAAAGAGCCGCAGTGGCAGGCAGCATGGTGCTGGGTGGGGAGAGGGGTAAGTAGCCTACTTGATTGCTTTTGTGCCCCCAACCACAGGCAGAGAAAGTTCTGCAGTTCAGCCAAGACACAAACCTTACCGCCCTGCTTCTGGAGGCTAAGGAGCTGGAGGCGCGGGTCATCATCCTGTCCGCCAGGTGAGGCTCAGCCCCCTTTACTCTCCGTGTGCATTAACCGGATCGATGGTCCCACTCCGTCACTCTGTGACCCCCAGGGCATACTAGCTCAGGAGTGGTCGCCTGGAAATCAGAGGGTAGACTGTTAGATCCCCCGCCCTGGGTGTGTCGAAGTGTCCCTGAGCAAGGCACCCCGACATGGGCAACCCCCAATTGCTCCCAGTGATTGGTGCCTCGCATGGCAGCCCTTTGCTGTTGGCATGTGAGTGTGTGTGAATGGCTGAATTGGGTTAACTGTCAATAGCTTTGGATAAAAGCGCTATATAAATGCAGTCCATTTACCATTATGACCCCTGCCTGCCCTTCTTCCAATTTTGGAAAATTATTATACGATTACAATACGATTACAATTCTGCATGTGCATAATTATGAACTAGCAAATATCACATATCACATCATTATAGTCACTCTAATTAGAACATTAGGACTCAAGTAAGAGTCATTATTATAATCACTTTATTGCCAATGACACTCACACCATGCTGGGGAATCAAACAACCAACCTTCCGGGTGTCAGTCGGCCTCTCTACAACTAAGCCCTTGGCTGCTAAATTATTACCAGCAATTTATAATGTACATACGGACAGAGCCACAGACACCAACTGGGCAAGACCAGCTGCACATGGGGATGTCATGAACAAGTCACAAACAGGCATGATGTAGTGGCAGTTATGTAGTTAAGGTTTTTTGTGTTACTGTTTGGTATGTGATTATAGATAATGTAGCGCCTGCACACCCAAACTCAATATAATTATTTCTTAGTATCAAACAACTGTGTGACCTCACGAAGATCCGCGATGGGTCGAAACGTTGTTTGATACTAATAAAGATACTAATGCTACGACCCTACATTGCATGGCACCCTGGTCGATGTGCGTGTTACTTGTACTGTTAGGTATGTGCACAGGCCCTTGATGTGGTAATTTGCAGTTGGAAGCAGAGAAGATTGTTGTTCCTCCTCGATACCCGTCATTGTACGGTCACATCTGGATTATGGCCTCTGTGTTTGTGCACTGACTGAACCCAGTGGTGAAATCAGGCAGAATAAGTCTTTATGTACCGCACAGGCCTGTTGCTTTCACTGGCTGTACAGTACAGCGACTAACAAATCTTAAGTACATACTCACAAATGGGGTAGCACTGTGGTATTTGCACGAGATATTCAAGAAAAACTCTGGCGCCGTCATTTTATTTTTAACTGGAAAAAATATTTCATAAAATCTTGCCAATTTTAATATTCTTTTGTGGTCGACCAATGCACATTTCTTTCAGGGCTAATCCTAATTGATGTGATCCTCCCAGCAAATTACAAATTAATTGTATTCTGTCTGATATAGGAAATATGTCCATAAACTGAATATAAATTTATCTAAAAGCCTCTGAAATACCTTTTTATTAAACATTGAGAATGCATAAATAGCTTTCCCATTTTCCCAAGAAATTCAAACTGGCACAAAAACACCAGTCCATTTGAATGCAGTCACAGTGAAATTGGTGATATATCCACAGTAAAACGTCTGCAGCCTTTATCGCTGTGGAGGAATCCGCAATGCACTGCCTTTGCCAAAACCAGACCATGCGTGAGAGGAAAGCAGCTTGTCGGCTGCAGACTGATGTTTCCCCAATTCTCCATCTTCTCCCCAGCTGCTCTTCCTTCTCAGAAAACCAATATGTGTGTGCTGTGTGCTGAAAACTAATCTGTAATGCTCACATTGCGAGTATGACTTTGGTTATAAAAAAAGAAAAAATAATTATTAAAATTGTATATGGCATTGGGATGGCAGGTATGTCAAATTACAGGTCAGTGGGGCAGACCCTGTAGGCCAGGGGTTCTGGTCCTGGAGAGGCGCAGGGCATGTTGGCTTTTGCTGTTACTCAGCATTCATTTAACAATTAAAGCAGTTAATTACACAGGTAACTCACCTGTTTTCTTGGGTCTGAATTGGTTGTTGATATTAAGGCGAAAACAAAAGCCAGCACACCCTGCAGCACTCCAGGACCAGGAGTGAGGACCACTGCTGAAGGCCTACCGATAAAATACACATAACTCTTTTCAGGGCTTGACTACAGAAAAATGAGAACACTCTAACAGAATATACGAACATATATGAACCTGCTGTCCTTGTGTAAGTGCACGAAATGTAAGTGCATTTAGAAAATAAATAAAGTGCAAAAAATCGCGTAAAATGGACGCCTGCTTAACGGTCCCTGTTTGCCCCCAGTGAAGAGGACGCGGCGGCGGTCTACAAGGCTGCTCGCTACCTGAACATGACGGGCTCCGGTTACGTCTGGCTGGTGGGAGAGAGGGAGATGTCGGGTAAAGCTCTCAGTGAGGCTCCAGACGGTATGTGCACGTGTCGCCCGCCCCTCCCCGTTCGGTCACCGTCACAAACGGCGGAAAAAGCCTTGCGCATTGGCATTTTTCCGGAGTTGTGTTTCTTTGCAGTTAGGAGAGGAAAAGATCGACGCTGTCCTTGTTTCGTGTTAAACGTTTAAACGTTTAAGCATTTCAATGTTTAAAGGTTTTAAACGAATCTCCCGATTTTCTTTTCGTTTCAGCACAGTTCATAAAGAGAAATGTATAAGGGCCATCGAAAGGCTTTTGTCAGTGCCTTACAGTAACTCGTTCACATGATTAACTTTGGATAACATGTTTGATCCAAAAGCGTGGTTGGATTCATATTTGTAAATTATGGACGCTGGAAAAAGTCTGACATGGTCCTTCTCTGCAATATTTGTTTTACTTATAGGTCGAATAGAATACAGCTTGTTGGTGTTTTTTCGTAAATGACTGTTATATGTTAACCGTTTAAATGTTTAAGCACTTGAATGCTTAAAGGTTTTAAATGTTCCACATCCGGTATACACTGTACAATTTTAAAGTCTATGAACCATAACGTGTGATTGTTTGATTTCTTTCAAATATAGATAAATGCAGGTCTTTTTACTTTTTTATCACTTTCTTCCATAGCAGCAGTTGGGATCCTCCTTCCATATTTACTGTGTGCTGTAAATGTGTTATTCTTATGACATGTTAATAGTTTGGTTCCCATGAATTTATAAAGGGAGTTTTGCAAAACCCCCACATTGAAGTTTTTCTGATGTAATGGTAAGCTACAACTGTCTTGTTTCCTGTCCTGGCGAGAGCACCTGTCTATGTAATTGTTCACTTCATGGTCACATACGTATTTAACTGCCATCAACTAGGCACTCAATCACTTACAAACCTTCTAGAGATTACCCCCATGTTTGTCTTCGGGCACTTGTTCTGGTCCTAAACTCACTTTTCTCCTTTCAAACCGGAACCCCTGTTCCCCTTTCCTCCAGCCCCCCTCCCCTATCCCACTCCAGTGGTAAAATCGGCTCAGTTGCAATAAAAAAACCCAAAATGTAATCCTAATCTTTTTCCCTTCACAACATATTTTAACACTTCCGTCAAGTCATGGCACAACCAGGAGAAGACCATACTGGCATAGCTCCCATATAGCTGGCAATAGCTCTAGGCAGGCAGACTGGCTGTCTATGCCAAATAGCCTGAGCAGTTTTGAGTTGAGGATGGTGCAGCAATGCGACACCCCTACAAGTATGACTGGCTGTTCATGACAGAATAAACAGTGCCCTGACTCGATGGTAGAGTTAATGTCTGACTCCCTATAGCCTGGCTTCTGTACAAATTCTGGGCAAACATCAATCTCCAAATTTTGATGCAATGGTGTTTGATCCTGTCTGCCAAATACAAATACCTTATAGAATAGCATTCCAGATAACGGCATCACACAGCCAGTCAAATCATTTGATGTTTGCCCCCAAAACGATGACAGAAGCCCTTCAAAACCAAAAAAAATTCTGCAGCCTTTCTTTTTTTCATTGCAACTTGGCCGCTCAAGTGCGAGGTGAAGCGGGCCTGACTTGCGTGTTTCCGTGTGGCCCGGGGCAGGTCTCATTGGCCTACAGCTCATCAACGGGAAGAACGAGTCGGCCCACATCAACGACGCCGTGGCCGTGGTGGCACAGTCCATCCAGGAGCTCCTGGAGAAGGAGAACATCACCGAGCCGCCCCGGGGCTGCGTGGGCAACACCAACATCTGGAAGACCGGGCCTCTGTTCAAGCGGTGAGCCCAGCCGACGGCGGAAATAATAACCGAAATTTAATCAATGAGGCGGCACGGATGGTGCAGCGGGTAGCGCTGCCGGCTCACAGCAAGGAGAGGTTTGAATCTCGGTCGGCCAGTGTGGAGTTTGTGTGTAGTTTGTGTGGAGTTTGCATGTTCTCCCCGTGTTTGTGTGGGTTTCCTCCGGGTACTCCAGTTTCCTCCCGCAGTCCAAAGACATGCAGGTTAGGCTGATTGGAGAGTCTAAATTGCCCATAGGTATGAGTGTGTGTGTGCCCTGCGATGGACTGGTGACCTGTCCAGGGTGTATTCCTGCCTTTCGTCCAATGTATGTTGGGATAGGCTCCAGCCCCCCTGCGACCCTTTTCAGGATAAGCGGGTTAGGATAATGAATGAATTAATTAATTAATTTAATCAATGCGGCAGTTGGTTTGAGACTTTCACAGATGCTTTTTACGTGGAAACATCAATCACTCGATTCCATCCCTCAATTCATGGAGCTTGTCCGGAAAAAATATATACCTGGCATTCAGCAGCTGGTTTCATTGATTTGATTTATATTGTGTGTCCCGGTGATCCTGGGAGCTAGGTTGTCGGGGGCACTGTTAGCCCCCAGTAGGGTCTCCAAAGGCAAATTGGTCCCGGGGGAGGGGCCGGACTAAGAGCGATTCAAAGACTCCCATGATACGGCCACACAACGACCCAGTTACCTCGCCCGGAAAAGGGAAACCGGGGCCCCCGGGGCTCGTCGGTGAGCGTCTGGTGGCCGGGCCTTATCCCATGGGGCCCGGCCGGGCACAGCCCAAACTGGTCACGCAGGGTCGCCGCCCTGTGGGCTCACCACCTGCAGGGGTCGGCATCGGAGTCGGGTGCTTTGTCCAACGGGCAGTAGGCAAAGGCGGGGCTCCGTGCGTGCTGATCCTCGGCGTCGCAGACTGGTTCTGGGGACGTGGAATGTCACCTCTCTGGTGGGGAAGGAACCGGAGCTAGTGCGGGAGGCGGAGCGGTACCAACTAGATATAGTTGGGCTCACCTCCACGCACAGTACTGGTTCCGGAACCAAACTCCTGGAGAGGGGCTGGACTCTGTTCTTTTCTGGAGTTGCTCAAGGTGAGAGGCGCCGGGCGGGTGTGGGGATACTCACAAGCATCCTGGAAAGGGTGCCACCCGGAGACTCCACCCGGAGACTCCGGACATAGTTCTGCTGGGCGACTTCAACGCTCACGTGGGCAATGACGGAGAAACCTGGAGGGGGGTGATTGGGAGGAACGGCCTGCCTGATCTGAACCCAAGCGGTGTTTTGTTATTGGACTTCTGTGCTGGTCATGGATTGTCGATAACAAACACAATGTTCGAGCATAGGGTAGCTCATAAGTGTACTTGGTACCAGAGCACCTTAGGCAAAAGATCGATGATCGACTTTGTGGTCGTATCATCAGACCTGCGGCCGTATGTCTTGGACACTCGGGTGAAGAGAGGAGCAGAGCTGTCAACTGATCACCACCTGGTGGTGAGTTGGATCAAGTGGCCGGGGAGGCTGCCGGACAGACCCGGTAAACCCAAACGTGTAGTGAGGGTGAACTGGGAACGTCTGGCGGAGGCCCCTGTTCGCAAGGTCTTCAACTTCCACCTCCGGAAGAACTTCTCACGCATCCCGGGGGAAGCTGGGGACATGGAGTCCGAGTGGGCCATGTTCAAAGCCTCCATTGCAGAGGCGGCAAGCAGGAGCTGTGGCCAGAAGGTCATCGGGGGCTGTCGGGGCGGCAACCCAAAAACCCGCTGGTGGACAGCAGCGGTGAGGGAGGCCGTCAAGCTGAAGAAGGAGGCCTTTCGGGCTTGGCTGGCCCGGGGGTCCCCTGAAGCAGCAGACAGGTGGCCAGAAGGGCTGCGGCTTCGGCAGTCGCTGAAGCAAAAACCCGGGTATGGGAGGAGTTCGGGGAGGCTATGGAGAAGGACTTTCGGTTGGCCTCGAGGAAGTTCTGGCAAACCATCCGACGACTCAGAAAGGGAAAGCAGGGCTTGTCTCAGGCTGTTTTCAGCAGGGGAGGAGAACTGCTGACCCGGACTGGGGATATTGTCGGGCGGTGGAAAGAGCACTTCGAGGAGCTTCTGAACCCGAACAACACGTCCTCTGTGGAAGAGGCAGAGCCTGAAGACTCGGGGGAATCTGCACCTATATCCCTGGCGGAAGTTGCTGAGGTAGTCAAAAAGCTCCTCAGTGGCAAGGCGCCGGGTGTAGATGAGATTCGCCCTGAGATGCTGAAGGCTCTGGACATTGTTGGGCTGTCTTGGCTGACACGCCTCTTCAGTGTCGTGTGGAGGTCGGGGGCAGTACCTGTAGAGTGGCAGACCGGGGTAGTGGTCCCCATTTTCAAGAAGGGGGACCGGAGGGTGTGCTCCAATTACCGGGGTATCACACTCCTCAGCCTCCCTGGGAAAGCTTACTCTAGGGTACTGGAAAGGAGGCTCCGACCGACGGTCAAACCTCGGATTCAGGAGGAGCAATGTGGCTTCCGTCCTGGCCGTGGAACAGTGGACCAGCTCTTTACCTTGGCAGGGTTGCTGGCGGGGTCATCAGGTCCCTGGATAACCAAAGTGAGAGCTGTGTCCGCATTCTCGGCACAACGTCAAGCACGTTTCCGGTGGGTGTTGGACTCCGCCAAGGTTGCCCCTTGTCACCGGTCCTGTTTGTGGTATTCATGGACAGGATCTCAAGGCGCAGCTGAGGTGAGGAGAGTGTCCGGTTTGGTGACCTCAGAATCGCATCTCTGCTTTTTGCGGATGATGTGGTTCTGCTGGCTTCATCGGATCGTGACCTTCAGCACGCACTGGAGCAGCTTGCAGCTGAGTGTGAAGCGGCCGGGATGAGAGTCAGCACCTCCAAGTCCGAGGCCATGGTTCTCTGCCGGAAAACGGTGGATTGCTCCCTCCGGGTTGGGAACGAGTCTGGGAAGGAGTTCAAGTATCTCGGGGTCTTGTTCACGAGTGAGGGTAGAAGGGAGCGTGAGATCGACAGGCAGATCGGTGCAGCGTCAGCAGTAATGCGGGCGTTGCACCGGACTGTTGTGGTGAAGAAGGAGCTGAGCCGGAAGGCGAAGCTCTCAATTTACTGGTCGATCTACGTCCCAACCCTCACCTATGGTCACAAGCTTTGGGTAGTGACCGAAAGAACGAGATCGGGTATAAAGGGGCCGAAATGAGCTTCCTCCGTAGGGTGGCCGGGCTCAGCCTTAGAGATAGGGTGAGGAGCTCGGACATCCGGAGGGAGCTCGGAGTAGAGCTGCTGCTCCTTCGCGTCGAAAGGAGCCAATTGAGGTGGTTTGGGCATCTGATCAGGATGCCTCCCGGGCGCCTCCCTGTGGAGGTTTTCCGGGCTCGTCCAACTGGGCGGAGACCCGGAGGGAGACCCAGAGCCCGCTGGAGATATATATATCTCTCCTGGCCAGGGAACGCCTCGGGATCCCCCAGGAGGAGCTAGAATGCGTTGCTGGGGAGAGGGACGCCTGGAATACCCGGCTGGCCTACTGCCCCCGCGACCCGACTCCGGATAAGCGGGTGATGATGGATGGATGGATGGATGATTTATATTGTCTCTTAATTATAATCCATAGCCCAGAGGGTGGGGGGGGGGGGGGGGGGGTTTAGCCAATGGAAAATATTCTATATCAAAATAATAATACAGAAAAAAAACATTTCATCGAAAAAACTATTGCAGATACTAATGCACCTTGGGGTACCAGTGTAGCGTAACTGTTAAAGAACTGGGTTTGTAACCTACTGTAACTGCTGTTGTACTCTCCAGCAAGATTCTTAACTGAAATTTCTCCAGTATAGGTATAGCCAGCTTTATGAATGGATGCTATTTAAAGTTGCGTGAGTCACTCTACATAAAAGCTTCTGCGAAATGGCTTTATGTAATTTGTCATGTAAATCCTGACTTTTAGGTTTTAAACTTTTTGCAAAGGAAAGGTTAGAATGTTTATGTTGCTTGGGTATTTCTGAACTGAAATGACTGTACTTATGACAAAGGAAAGGAAAATACTGATATTGATAGCGCTGTTGATGACAACAGGCTGTCATCCTATCTAGGTATTGTCGTTTGCCTATTTCACAAAACAGGATTACAGAGTTAGCTGAAAAACCTAGAACATCTGGAACATGGACTTAAGTAAAAACAACAACAGCTGTTCTGGATTTTACTCAGTGCAGTTATCCAGCTAACCCGGTAATCCTGCTTTGTGAAATACTCTTTTGGCCTTGAACACCCCAGGATTATCAGTCTCTACATCATAGCCTGACAAATATTCAATTAACTCATTTAATTGACCTGACTAATTAGTCATACCGAAGGTTCATTGAAGTTTTGTGAATCCCATAATGGAACAGAGCCCCAATTTGTTGTTGCTCTGCATAGCACAACAATGCGATTAGTCACTGATGTAGCTGTTTAACTACGGAGCTCCATCCATTTGGAGTTTCATAAAGCGACCAATGACGATGTCTTTTCTGTGGCAGAGTGCTTATGTCATCGAAGTACCCAGAAGGCCTAACGGGACGTGTGGAGTTCAACGACGACGGAGACAGGAAGTTTGCGCACTACAGCATTCTCAACTACCAGAAAAGCCGACTGATTCAAGTGGGCATATACAATGGCACGCAAGTACGGAGGCAGCAACTAGTCTTATCAAACCACCATCGTCTGTCGCAGCTTCAGCGAGCACGTTTGAGGGTTGTGCCCAAAAAGCAGCATGACCCCACCCCATTTTGGCTCAATCCCATTCTGACACTGAAGGATCACAGGGTGATCACATCAGAATAAACCCGCAGGATATTTCTGACCTGTGGAGTCCTGAGCATCACTGAATTTGCTTTCTTTGAAGTAATCACAAATGAAACTTTTTGGGGTTTTCCCGAAAAGTAAAGTTGTTAATAAACTGTGTGGGTTATGAGGTTTTGTACAGTCCCTGTACCCCTCATTCACCTCATCGTACCCCTCATTCATGCTCACACTGTTTGTTTCAGCAAGCTGTCAGTTCCACCTTCTATTCTAAGATTTGGCTTTTCATTTTGTCTTTGCAGCACTTTTGTTGTTTTGGTTGCGTTTTTCGAAATTAATACAAATATTTGCTGTCAGCCAAGTGTTTTTGTTCAAAACCTCTGTCAAACAGTCTGTACCTTCAGCAAATTTCTTTAAATCCCTAATGAAGTGGTCTTCAGTCCTGGTCCTGGAGAGCTGCAGGGTGTGCTGGTTTTTGTTTTTGCCTTAATATCAGCAACCAATTCAGTGAGTGAACTGTTAATTAACTGCCTTAATTGACCAATTTGCCCTGCAGCTCTCCAGGACAAGGAAGGACGTACCACGGCTTTAAAGTTACTCCTTAAATTCCTTAAAGTTACTTTCCCCATCATTTTCCCCAAATTATTGATTTTTGAAGGGCAGCTTGTCATTAATACTTGAGGGATGGGCCTTCGCCCCATCCTGCTGTTTGGCGTGGGGTCGAGATTTGGATTTATCCCGATGCCCAGGATTTATTCCGACAACCCCCCGTGGGGAAAATGGCAGTTGAACCGGAGGAGAGGGAGTCCTCCATCTTCCCCCCAGCTGCCTCACCGCTGCGAGCCCTGACCCCCTCCGCCCACGTGTCAGGCAAATGATTAAATATTTACGCCGCCCATCGTTTATCCGCCATTAATCCCACTGTGTGCAGACAGCGGAGGGGAGGAAGGGCAGACACCTCGGGCGGGTGATGAACGAGGGACACGTGCGTGACAACACACGTAAACGGAGAGAGAGCACCACCCAGCCACGAGTTTGGACTGCACGAACAGACCAGCTTCAGGCAAACGGGTTTCATGTGCTGGTCAAATATACACCAACATGACTAACTCCCCTTTCAGGCAAATCTATTTTATGTGCTGCTCTAATGTGAACCAACACAACAAATCCCCATAAATCTGGTTTTGAACAAACTCCCATTCTTGTGCTTGTTCCGACGTATCAGTCATGCTTATGATTCGGATGAGCATGAGTTTATGAACAATTGGCCTGAAGCTTTGAAGAGAGCCATTTTTATCTTCGCATGACTTATTTCTGATCTTTTTTCTTTTTTACTTCATGTGAATAAGAGCACACAGTGCAGTCTGTAATGATTTGGACAGTGGTACAACTTCTGTGCTTTTGGCACTGTACTCCAGCACATTGGATTTGAAATGAAACAATGAGTAATGATGTTCAAGTGCAGACGATCTCATTTAATGGATGATCTGTGTACGGATTACATCCCTTTTTAGACATACTAGTCCCCCCCATTTCAGGAGACCAAAAGTAATTGGACTTGGACCTCTCAGTTATTCTTGATTAGCCAGGTTTATTCAATCGTTTCCTTAAGGCAGTGCCCTCCATAATGTTTGGGACAAAGACCATAATTGATTTATGTATCTCTCCTCCATAATTTGAGATTTATAATAAAAAAATTTGAAGTCAGATTTTATACATAGCAGTGTTTTATACAAGCAGTGTTTATACATAGTTTCCCCATTTCAGGGCACCATAATGTTTGGGACACAGTAATGTTACGTAAATGAAAGTAGTCATGTTTAGTTGTTGCATATCCTTTGCATGCCATGACTTCCTGATGTCTGTGACCTTTCAACATCATCAGAGTCTGGATATGTGATTGTCTTACAAGTGATACTAAAACTTTGTATTTAAATGGATCTCTAGATTGAGCTGTAAATTATGCTGATACAATATGGAACACATTTGCTGGCTAAATAGCTTTAAGTCATCAAGGGTCTAAGGTATGAACCTCAAACCACCGTGCTTGCTGGCAGATATGCAGTAGATACAAAAATAATTTTCTCTCGAATATTTTTTCCATTGAGTTCAACAGGAAGTTTTGTCTGGAGAATTCTTTTTGTATCTACTGCATCCATCAGGTAGCCAACAGGTACTCTGCTCCATACCTGACTGTTTCGTATGGCTCTGCAGGTTGTGCTGAACAATCAGAGGAAGATCATTTGGCCCGGAGGAGAGACTGAAAAACCAAGAGGATTCCAGATGTCAACAAGACTGAAGGTAAATCCCCGCCCAAAAATTCTGACCTAAAAATCTTTTTTTTTCTCTCTTCCTTAGAATGGTGTCTGGGGAGCAGAAAGTCACAAAGCCCTTCTTTCACATCTCTGTTTCGGGTTCTGTTTGGGAAGCGGACGGTAGAGTGGTCGGCGAGCTCGCGCACAGCTACGCAAACGTGCTGGGGACAAGGTTTCTTTTCTGTTGGGGGGGGGGGGGGTCAGGGTTCACGGGTCGGAGGCCTGGCCAGGCCCTGAAACGGCATGAAGAGGAAAAAAAAATGCAATTGACGCTTTTCTTTCCTGTCTCTTTATGTAGATAGTGACCATTCATCAGGAACCCTTTGTGTATGTAAAACCTACCATGCAGGACGGCACCTGCATGGAAGAGATGACGCTTAATGGAGTCTTAATTAAAAAGGTGATCTGCACTGGCCCCAATGAGACCGTCCCAGGTAACAACACAGGGACGTCTATGACATCACTGCGCTTCCTACTGCCATCCCCCGCCCCCATCCCCAAGCTCATTATAAGGAGGGGGTTAATTTTGATTGACAAGTGGATATGCATACATATATATTTATGTGGTTCATATTTATATATCTATGCAGCCATCCCAAGTGGGAGAATGTGTTGCGTGTATGTGCACAATTTTGCAAGTGTGTGAATGTGTGTGTGCCAGTCTGTGTGTGTGTGTGTGTGTGTGTGTGTGTGTGCGCAAATGTGCAATTTTATGAATGTGCAAGTGTGTGCACTTGTGTGGGTGTGTGCGGTAATGTGCATGTGTGCAAATGTGTGTGTAAGGAAAGCTTGCCGTAGTGTGTAAGAGGCGTTTGTTCTCTGCATGTAAGCATCATCCGATAAAGTGGGCACAGGCTCTATAGACTATCCAAACAGCCAGTCCTCTATTCCTAACATTGACAGTTCCCTCTCTGCCTCTTTACCACTGGAAGCTGAAAAATTCTGGTTTGACGCAATCTATGAATATTCATGAAGGAGGCGTGATCAAAGGCAAAATTAGCACTGGTGGATTTTCTGTCCACGGGGATATCCGTTCATAAATATTAATCAGCTGTAAGCCAACCAGAGCCTCCCACAGTAAGGAAGCAGAGATAATGGAAGGAAGAGAGGATCTGACCATCTGGTTACTGTAGAGAATCTGTGGTGTAGGCCTGACCTGATGCTAACCGTCAAACCCTTTCCGGTTTGCCTATAGGACGCCCAATTGTCCCGCAATGCTGTTATGGCTTCTGCATCGACCTTCTAATTAAGCTGGCGATGACCATGAACTTCACCTACGAGGTGCACCTAGTCGGCGACGGGAAGTTCGGTACGCAGGAGCGGGTGAGTTGCCATGGAGACGCGGGGGGGCTGGCAGGGTGCGGCACTACATTGCCCTCGCCAAATAAAACAGTGCATACGTACGCTCTTGAAATTAGCTTGATTATACACTTGGCAAATATCATTATTTGCAATACTTTATACAGTGCTTTGAACTGTGGTCTAATAATATTTTTAAATTGTCATGGACAGTTAAATAACTCAATAAACATAAGGTTATTACACAGCCGTTGAGTATGTGACTATGTGACACTGTTAAGTTTTATGTAGTTGAAAGAGTGTCGGGTTTTCCACCCGTCTGTTTATTGCGAGCCAAGGCAGCCGCTTTCATTCATTCATTGAATGTGCTCTGTGCTGTAAATACATGGACATCTTATTGCGTAGCCAAGTAGCCTAAATTGAGTTAATTTTTTATTTTGCCTGATTTACTTTTTATTAAATTCGTAGGCTGGAATGCCTCACGGCAACAATTGTGTTAAATGTATACTGCTTCAGCCTTTGGCAAGCTACTAAGAAGGGGGCGGCAAGCGACTGGTAGCTTGAGAGCAATGTGTTGGAGACCCATAGTGTAGGACAACGACTTTTCATTGGCAACAGTATTAAACCAACCAACAATAAATATTAATAATAATAATAAAATATTAAGAAGAGCTCTTTTATTTCATTGAGTTAAATCGAAACAATGTCTTCTCGTGCTCATGGACTGATGGTAGGCAATATTACCCCGGCTTGTATTTGGGGGCCGGCCTTTGCTCTAAGCAGCAAGATAGCTAGGTTGTATGGCTTGTTGGCCCAAATGGCAGTAGCTGGAGCAATTGTAGTGGCTAGCTAGGTCACATGACCAACTAGCTTGGACAAATGGGCTGCTAGCTAGGACTAAGCCAGCTTCCGTGAGTGGAATATATGTAAAAATGGCTTGCCATAGGCCTCTAGGCGGAACTCTGCCTCCTGTGTAGAGGAGGAACTGTCTTTGATGGCAGGATCTGAGGATGGGATCCGATGAGAACCCAAGAACAAGCAAGATGGACTGAATCCAGCTTCACTGTGGGGGAGAAAGCCAAGAATCAGCCTTTCTGTCCATTACTGCCTGTTTGTTTAAAGTCAGTTATTTTACCCCAAAATATTCTCCTACGTATATCACCCTAAGACCAGGCAATTGTTTTTTATTATTATTATTGTCTCCTGTAGGGTACACAAGGTTGGGAGTCTCTGGTTTCTCAAGAACCATATATTCTGCAATGCTGATACCTACATGAGACATATAAAAATGAAATAGAAAATATTTTTTATATTTTCATTGCAACATGTTTCTGTGATCCAAGACTTGTATTTGTGTCAATAATTTTTTCACTAGGTTTTGGCAGTACATGCAAGCTTATATTTAAACGTAACACAAGAGCGCAAGTTCCCAGGTTATTTCAGATTTCCTTAGCAGACAGTAGAAGCCTAAATTAGTTTTAGTTTTAGCAGACAGCAGAAGACAGGATGGCCTTACCTGTTCTCAGGTGTGAGTATTCTGACCTGTGGCTCTCCTCCCGCCCAGGTAAATAACAGCAATAAGAAGGAGTGGAATGGCATGATGGGAGAGCTGCTGGGCGGCCTGGCGGATATGATCGTTGCCCCGCTCACCATTAACAACGAGCGGGCACAGTACATCGAGTTCTCCAAGCCCTTTAAATATCAGGGGCTCACCATCCTCGTCAAAAAGGTACAGCCCGTCTCGCAACTTGCAACTATTTTTAAAATATTTTAACAGCATGTGTTTGAGTCCGCCCGTGTGTTTGTGACGCTCTTCTGTCTGAGTGTGTGTATGGTGCAGGTGTGTAACGCTGTCTGTGTGTGTTTATGGTGCAGGTGTGTAACGCTCTTGTGTGTTTATGGTACATGTGTGTAATGCTCTGTGTGTTTATGGTACAGGTGTGTAACGCTCTGTGTGTGTGTTTATGGTACAGGTGTGTAACGCTCTGTGTGTGTGTGTGTGTTTATGGTACAGGTGTGTAACACTCTGTGTGTTTATGGTACATGTGTGTAACGCTCTGTGTGTTTATGGTACAGGTGTGTAACACTCTGTGTGTGTGTTTATGGTACAGGTGTGTAACGCTCTGTGTGTGTGTGTGTGTGTGTGTGTTTATGCTGCAGGTGTGTAACGCTCTGTGTGTGTGTGTGTTTATGGTACAGGTGTGTAACGCTGTGTGTGTGTGTGTGTGTGCGTGTGTTTATGCTGCAGGTGTGTAACGCTCTGTGTGTGTGTGTGTTTATGGTACAGGTGTGTAACGCTGTGTGTGTGTGTGTTTCAGGAAATCCCGCGCAGCACGCTGGACTCGTTCATGCAGCCGTTTCAGAGCACGCTGTGGCTGTTGGTGGGTCTGTCGGTGCACGTGGTGGCTGTGATGCTGTACCTACTAGACCGATTCAGGTATAAGGGAGAAACGCTCTGTACGACACACCTGCTGCCCAGGTGTCCCCCTGCCTGTCACCTCCAATAACCCAGCAACCCATCTCCACTCAACCCAACCTCTGCTGACGGTACCCCTGCCTGTCTCCAATAACACACAGCAAACAACCCAACCCTGCGTGTCATCTCCAATATCACTCAGCAAACAACCCAACCCTGCCTATCACCCCCAATAAAACACAGCAAACACAATTTCTATGATCCTATTTCTGCTCCCAATTTGGCATGCCCAGTCCCATCGCTGGGATGGCCACTTCCCAGTGCCTAGGTTTGGGAGAGAACAGACTGGCATACTCTCCTCCAAAGTGCATGCTGCCACTAGTCGCTCCTTATTCTCACTCTGCAATTTCCCCACTGACCTACAGGGGGAGCAGGGGGCATCACAGGATGGTGAAAACTCTGCAGGGGTTCCCTGTGTGACGCTATAGCCAGCTATGTGCCAGAGGGGGCGCTGTTCCTCGCTACATTAAACCATAAAATGCACCACAATGCGGCTCTTAAAGACAAGCTGAAACAGAAGTTAGAGCAGCACTAGTTTCTGCGATATGACGTACACATGTGTGAAACAAATCTTTATGGGCCACATGACATCAAATGAAGATGTTGCTGTGTGAATAGGATATTGCTTGGAATAGAATGGAACATTTGACTGGCATACATGCCCACTGGTACACACTGACATAAAATCTCTATATATGTATTTGAAGATGTGTTCCTATGGTTATGTAGAATTGACTAAAATGAGGAAAAATTGTATTTTGATTTCAGCTCGTCTTTAAAAGAAGAAAAACCCCATATACTACTCTTGAGTGATCCCACTTATTGAACTATATACACAATGTTTTGACAGTCACAAGAAGACCATCTGGTCAGGTATACACCTGGTGAAGGCCTGAAGGGTGAAACATTGTGCGTGAATAGTTCAATAAATGGGAGCATTGAAAAGTAGTGTGTGTGGGTTTTCCTGCTGTTTGCATTTGAATTCCCCTATAGCTCCAGCGCCTAGAAAAAAACCTGGGGTGTTTTCTCTACTTTCATCGTGCTGCCCTGTTTGTTCCGTAGCCCATTTGGGAGGTTCAAAGTAAACAGTGAAGAAGAAGAAGAAGACGCCCTCACCCTTTCCTCTGCCATGTGGTTCTCCTGGGGAGTGCTGTTGAACTCTGGGATTGGAGAAGGTAACAGACGCCGGGGGGGGTCTTCCCCCCTCTCTTAAACAGACACAAAAGACCGCTAGCAGGCTGTCATATCTGAGAGTACAGTCTCTGGAGTGTGTGACTACTCAGGTATTTCCTGTAACACAATGAATACTTTTTTGTCAACCGATTCGTAAAGGCACCTCATTATGTGTGTTGGACATGGACTGACGTCCTTTTCTATGTTTGTGTATGCATGTGTGTGCGCATGCGCATGTGTGCATGTGTGTTTGTGTGTGTGTGTGTGCGCGTGAATGTCCTTGTGTGTGTATGGGTGTGCATGTGTGCGCATGCGTGTACACATATGTATGCTTGCGTGTGTGTATGTGTCCATATGTGTGTGCGTACGCATATACGCATATGTGTGCTTGGATGTGTGTTTGTGCGTGTGTGCTTGCGTGTGCGTATGTGTGCATATGTGTGTACATATGTGTGCGTGTGTGTGTGCGCGCGGGTGCATGTGCGTACGTGTTTCTGCATGTGTGTGTGTACGTGTGTGTGTGTGTACGTGTGTGCGCATGTGTGTGTGTACGTGTGTCCCCAGGCGCACCGCGCAGCTTCTCAGCGAGGATCCTGGGAATGGTGTGGGCAGGGTTTGCCATGATCATAGTGGCCTCCTACACTGCCAACCTGGCAGCTTTCCTAGTGCTGGACCGGCCTGAGGAACGCATCACTGGCATCAATGACCCTCGGGTGAGCGCAGTAACGCTTCACAGCCTCCGGGTGGCAGCGTCTCCCCCAAACCCGCTCTTTCCAAACCGGGGCGTCAGGGGGGCCCGGTTAACGGTTCAGGTTCCTGTCCCTGTCTTCCCTCCCCTCAGCTACGCAACCCGTCCGACAAATTCATCTACGCCACGGTGAAGCAGAGCTCTGTGGACATCTACTTCCGGCGGCAGGTGGAGCTGAGCACCATGTACCGCCACATGGAGAAACACAACTACGAGAGCGCCGCTGAGGCCATCCAGGCCGTGCGCGACAAGTGAGTCATTGCCACGGCGATGACCGGGGGCGGAGGAGCCACGGACCGCGGGTAACCGGGGGAAACCGAGGGAAGCCGGAATTGCCGGCCGTCCCCGTAATCCGGGCGTGCGACCTGGAGAGAGAGATTGAGAGTGTGAGAGTGTGAGAGAGCGAAAGAGATTGAGAGTGTGAGTGTGAGAGCGAGAGTGAGAGAAGGAGTGAGAAAGAGAGAGCGAGAGTTTGAGAGAGTGAGAGTGTGAGAGACGAAAGAGTGTGAGAGCGAAAGAGATTGAGTGTGAGTGTGAGTGAGAGAAAGAGAGAGTGTGAGCAAGTGAGAGAAAGAGGGGTAAAACCAAGCAATAGGCCCATCTCAAAGGCACACTTGTTCATTGAGTCTGAAAAGGTTTCAGGTGAGAATGCCTTTCCGCAGGTTGGCAAGCTCGCAAAACCAAACTGAGCTTTTATTTAGAATTTTCTGTACGGGAATCCAATGGGGGAAGAGCCACTGCGTCCGGCATTGGATTCCAGTTTGGACTGATGATGATGATGATGATGACCGTAACTGGTAAAAAAACAACCAAAAAAAAACTACTTTAAAAAAACCCGCCTCTTGCCATGTTTTTTTTTTTTTTTTTGTAACTCACTGTACTGTACAACGGTAACCCCCCCTCCCCCCAACACCCCCCCACTCCCAACCCCCCACCCTGCCCCCCCCCCCCCCCACAGCAAGCTGCATGCTTTCATCTGGGACTCTGCGGTGCTGGAGTTTGAAGCTTCGCAGAAGTGCGACCTGGTGACCACGGGAGAGCTGTTTTTCCGTTCGGGGTTTGGCATAGGCATGCGCAAGGACAGCCCGTGGAAACAGAACGTGTCCCTGGCCATTCTCAGGTCTGTCCCAGCCGAAGCAGCAACGTCCTGCGCTCACACTGCCATCCTCGTGGTTCCCCCCCCCCATTTCTCATTCTTTTTTTTTCAAATGCGTGTCCCCGTTTTTTTGCCTTGTGTTCGACTGCTTTGCCATCTAGCTGTTGATTGAGCCGTCTGCCGAGGGCGAGGGTTTAATTTATGACCTCTCCCACACCCACCCGCCAACCCCCCCACCCCGTCCTCCTTCCCCTTCCCCTTCCCAAACCCTGACACCCACCCCCACCCCTCTTTGCAGTTCCCATGAGAATGGCTTCATGGAGGACCTGGACAAAACCTGGGTGAGATACCAGGAGTGTGACTCCAGGAGCAATGCCCCGGCCACACTCACCTTTGAGAACATGGCAGGTAAGGTCAAGGTTCGCAGGGGAAACTATGACAATGATTGGACAAAAACTGCAGTGGTAATCAAGGTAACTGTAGACTTTTTTGTCCAATTCAATTCACTGTTTTTGAGGGGAAGCTGTTACCTCTGAAATGTGGCATTTTTTAAATGTTTCCTCGGAGCCCAGGAAGCACGTTGTATTAAAGGTCCCATATTGTGTATTTTCCAGTGTTTGTATTTTAGGTCCTGATATCCAGAAGAAGTTTGTGTGGTTTTAAGTACCAAAATGATGTCTATCCAGTTTCACATGTCCATTATCCAGCGGCTCCCATGAGCTTTACCAAGAACAGGCTGTTTTAGTGACTGTGTCTTTAAGGCTCAGTGACATCAACAAACCTCTATTCTGATTGGCTGGTTAGATCCAACTAACTGAATCGCATCTGTGCCGAGAGCTTTATTTGTTCTGGCTACAAGTGTACATTTTCTTATTTCAGATTGTGTGGATTTTTTGGGGGGGACTGAGAGTTTTGATAACACCTTGAACTCCTTTATAATCCACATAGCAAGGGAAATGTTATTTTCCACAATATGGGACCTTTAAAAGGAAAGTATTTTTATTGACAGGGTTGTGTAGGATTTCCCCTGGTTTAACTGCAGCTTGGTGTGCAGGGGTCCCCCTGGTGGTGGGGAGGATGAGCTGCAGCTTGCTGGGCAGTGTGCAGGGGTCATTGACGATCAGGCAGTGGGTTCCTGATGCGACTCGTTTCACCCTGACAGGTGTGTTTATGCTGGTCGCCGGAGGCATTGCGGCAGGAATCTTCCTCATCTTCATCGAGATTGCCTACAAACGGCACAAAGACGCCCGCAGGAAGCAGATGCAGCTGGCCTTTGCGGCCGTCAATGTCTGGAGGAAGAATCTGCAGGTAGGACACACCCCCCTCACCCTCCTCCCTTCCCAAACCCCACCCCCCGAGAGTCCAAGAGGGGAGGGGCAGCGACGGGTCAATGAGAGGGCCCTTAGGCCCCTTTTGGCTGGGTGGGCGGAGCAACCAGTGCTGCGTACAGGTGGCCACCGGCTCCTCCCCTACTTGTGACTGCTGGGGTCAGAGGTCAGAAGGGATCCTCTCGATTGCCTCCCTCATTGTCACCTCAAGAGGTCAGACTGGAGTTCAGGTGTCGCCAGAGGCATGGCCGCTCAGCTACCGCTTCTCGGATGCTACTCGCCGGGCATTTGAACTGCCGCCGTCTCCCTGGCGACCAAACGGCTATCCGGACGGGGGTTTCCAGTCCCATAGGCCAACCGCACCCCTGTCTCTTGTCTGTCCCTGCAGGACAATAAGGAAGCAGAGATTCAAGTTGAGGGTCCGGCCGGGAGTCCATCGTTAGTATGTACACGAGTAAAACATGAACATCTCGCTGCCATGTCATCCGCGCCGTTAGGGGCCTGCTAGAGCAGGACTACCGAGTCGTCCGGATAACTGCACAGAGCGAAACCCGGACCCCCACCCTACACCTCCAACATGGACTGAACTATAAACAGCTGTTCCGGATTTTACTCTATGCAGTTATTCGGCAAACTCAGTCATCCTGTTTAGTACAACAGGCCTCAGACCTGGAGTTATCCCACAAATAGAACAAAAAAAATTTATAGAACAATTAAAAAGTTAATAAAGCGACTAAGGCCAAAAGTCAGAGCTACATTCCAGTTCATGGCATGCAGAGAATGCGCTTCTATAGAGCTGTTAAGAGTTACGCATCACCACAGCATTCAGAAACACTGACCTCGCTGGAAAAAACCGCGTCATGGATGAGTGGTGCGAAAACAACAAAGATGGAAAGGAAAAAACATCCAGAAACATTCAACAGACACACCTAAAGGCACCGAAAATAAAAAATGCCTTTTATTTAAACATTTATACATCGAGCATGGTGCTCAATGAATATTACAGTAAATTACAGTAAATTATATTTTAGAGCAAGGTGCAGTGAACTTGCTGACAATAACTGATAATAAGTTTAAAGTTCTGATTATAAAAAAGTAATTTGCAAAGTAGGTCCCTCGAAAGATTACACTCACAGTGACCCTAAACAAAGGTCTGACACTAATTCACACAATAACAAAAGGAAACAAGATCATCCTTTTTAAAAAAAGACCACTGCAGTCATGTATGAATACCAATAAATATTGCTTCCAGTCAATCAAGCAGTAAAATTATTAGATAGGTGAACTTTCAAAGTTCAGAACATTTGACGGATACCAAACAAACAATCTCAATTTCGAATGTTTACATATCTCAGATGTTCTGTTGCGTTGTGCAGTCCTGTTTGAACAGGCAAGAAGATTGTTGCATACATTTAATTAACTAACCATTCGGTGAAAAACAAAAGAGAGGTCAGCGAGATGTGATTTTAAAATATATAATTCATGCATATTTCTATAGATGCATTTAATATTTGGACATAATGATGAAAGGCCATTAACACAGTCAAAAAATGGGAAAAATAGTTGTATAGATTACAACATCCCTGAACAGTATCAGTCTGAATACATCCCACACCCCACAATTGCCTTTTAAAATATGCTTAAATCTACAATCTTACATTCTTTTTTCTGGTTGCACACTTAAGACATCCTTAAAAAAGAATGGCATTATAGTATAATATAGTACATAGGATAACGGATGATACTGCATTATACTATAGAACAGTCACATGATAGCCGGACTGTGCTGTAGTTTCCCGCCCTTCAGCGCTGCAAAGCGCCTCATTGCTCTCTCCGACTCCTCAACGCCACTGCCCTCCACCGTAGAGCTTGTAGAGTAAATAAGAAACCTGTCGCCCACCCCCCACCCCCCCACCCCCTCCTCAACAACAAGGCTGCCATGCTCATCTGTGTGGGGGGTGTGGGGGTGGTGTGGGGGCTGTGGTATTTCGGCCGCTGAGCCGGGCCGGCTTCACGCTGGGCCACTCTCTTTGCACTAAAGCCGCGGCTGGTCGGCAGCCCGCGGCGACGGACACAGGTAAGAACGCCGTCCTGCGCTGCGTCGGCCATGTCCCTGTCCTCCTCCAGGCCGCGCCGATGTCTCCGCGTGGCGGCGGCCCGCTGTGTGTCTGTATCCACGGGCCTCGGGCCCGCAGTCAAAACCATGGGAGCTCCGGGCGACGTTTCCGCCTCCGTGTGCCATTTCCTGTCTCATTGGCCTCAGTTTCTCAGATTTTGGAGAGGCGGTCGGACGGTCGTATGTTTGAGGGACATGCCTGGTTTGGCTAACGCAGGCGTTTCTAGAGGGGAGAGACCAGTGTGGATGAAAAGAGGGAATTTTTTATGTTTTTCTCCAGTTCAGTTTATCTGTGTGTGCCGCTGCAATCTCTGCTGCCAATGTGGAGTGCCGGCAAGCCGGGCTCTTTTCCGAAGCTCATCATTAGGGCCACCACTGTGTCTCCCCCCGTTTTCCTGCACAGTACTCCAGTCCTCCGCCAGCCAGAGTATAATAGCCTCTTTGTCAAGCATCTTCTCACACAATTATCCCCTTTGCTCCACATGAGTAATCCAAGTTGATAGAGTAATTGCCAGTTATTAGGTACAGATAATGATTGACGGTGATGTTTACAAGCGACAATTGCATGTCAAATTCAGTTTTATTACGCACTACCATGGACATGCTGCAGTATTTTTAATTGCTGTACAGAGGCATGATAGGTTTTGTCAGAAGCAACCATCTTGCAGCAGAATGCTCACCACACATCAGCTAAAACCTGGTGCACACTATGAATTATCAGGGCGATTCCCCCCCACCCAACTTTCATAGGGGCATTTAGGCTTTCAGTTGTTTTGATAAATCTGGCAACCCTAGTTCATGCAAGTTTCTGAGAGATCCCAGTTTGTGTGAGTATAAACACTATGTGTGTGATGGTCCGTCTTGGCCAAATTGTCTAGTGTGTGTGTACTGATGACTGAAAGAATATATATTTATAAATCTGTCATTATGTGTGGGGTCTCTTACCTTTTCAATATTGGTTATGATCCTGCAGTGTGCAGCAAGCTTAAGACAGGGTGGAGATATCGGTTTTTCAGCCAATTAAATCAGAGGACGATTAGGTAGCAGGTTGAAAGGGACAGGTTGGCAATTTGGCCAGGAAAACTGGGAAGCCTCTTCAATGACTGCAGTGAGTCAGAAGCTTGGTTTAACATCTCCTCCGAAAGGTGTGTCCCCATCACTGCACTGGAGCATCGGGGTTTATTGACTGGCCCGCCAATACCTGAGGACCACTGGCTCAAAGACATATTAACCTCCATCCATGTTTACTTTCCTTCCTGACTCTCCCCATATTACATCAAATATAAGTTGTGTGATTAGTCATCTGGCTGTTGGGAGTGCCTGTGGGGACCCCAGGTGGATAAGCATTGAAGTCCCTGCAGGTCACACGGTGGAGACAAACTGGTGGCCCTACACATCAGCCGCAGTGCAGTTCAGAGCCAGGCTCACACGGACATGAGTCACAGCAACAAGCAGACTTGTGGGCACCCAATCCACCAGCATGGGTCACTAGTGAGCACTGAGATGGCCCACTGAAAGCCTTCCATCCCTGGGCAGACCTAGAGCTGCTGGTCAGGGCCACCAGCTGAGGTACACACTAGAACACACAGTATCGGATGGCAGAGCAGCATAATGTTTAAGGCGCTGGGCTTGGATTCCTAGGTGGGTCGCTGCTGTGGGCCCCATCGTCAAGGTACTGAAAACTGCTTCAATTGAATTGAAAAAGCTAGAATTGAACTGGAAAAGTAAAAGTGAATTGCTCCAATTGAATTGAAAAAGCGAGAATTGAACTGCAATTGAACCGGAAGAGTAAAATGTAATTGCATTGACTGGATTGCTGTATAAACGGATTGCATGTAAAAGAGTGGAAGCTCTGTGAGTCACTCTGGATAGGAATGCCTGTTAAATGCCTAAAATGAGAAATGCAGCTCAGTGCGAGTCTATAAAATGCCAATCCAATCAAACACATCCTTTGAGACGTAACTCTGAAGAGGATGTCAAAACGTTGAACTTTTCAAATCTGCAGGGTTTATTATGGTCCAGATGCTGCCATTGTTTTAACTGTCTTTGTGTTTGTTTTGTTTGTGTGTGTATTATGTGTAGTATGTGCACGTGTTTAAAAAAAAGAAAAAAATCCATGTGCACATATTTTAAAATGAGTAACCCAAAAAGTGGTGTACTTTTGAATAACATCGGAGAACTGCCGATGTCATTCACTTGCCTGACCACTTTAGTTGCGCCTTAGCTGCTAATGTTCAGTGCTTATGAAGCTCTCTTCCTGGTGAATTTTCACTGAAAACTGCAGCTTATGATTGCTAATCACGGTTCTGCCTGCAGTTAAAGCCACTTAGCTCAAATTAGCTGACCGAGTCACCTTTTTTCCTGTCCACGTCACTCAGAGGTGCACCGTCTAACGGGATTAAAACGGAGAGGAAAAAAGGATGAAGCGGAGGTTGTGGCTAGCTACAGCCAGCAGTGTGCCGACAGCGTTTCGGAATTACGACTACGAAAACAAGCCTGCTTCCTTGTGGCGGCAGGCGGCACTGCTGTGGCTGAGTTCCTGCATCTGTGTGGGTTTCATGCTCTTTTGTTTCAGCATGCTGTGCGAACCGGGACAGTGCAGTCGCAGCACTTCGCCAGAGCTCAGCGTTGCATTAAAACCAGAGGACAAAAAAAATAAACACAGTGTCCCTACATTCTTAAAAAGAGAAAAACAGAAGAAAAAAAATGTAGAAAATTTCAGGACTTTACCTTTCTCAAGCCTTTTTCCTCAGATGTGACTATGATGTGATGCCGTGAAGCAGACCATGAGGTCTTCTTGTTGAAAGTGTTTTATCAATGAAAATCTCATTCTTTCAAAAAGCCGCCAGAGGCCAGTTTGATTTGTGTCGACTGACAAACTGATCCTTTCAGGAAAAAAAGTTCCGGAAGTCTGAACGGGTTGGTTTTATTCAAAGAAATGTGAACTGAAATTCCAGAGCAAGGTGCACATTGCTACACAGTCTTGACTGACGCCCTGTTCCCCCTCAACTGTGATGTACCTCATTATGCTTTGATTTAGCTTTTCTGGGCAAAAAAAAAAAAAAGATATCAACTTGCAGAAATTGTTTCATTTGAAGAATTGCACCCCTGAAATGTATGTAACAGAATATGTTCATATGAGCAGTGACTGACTGCACAACAAACTGCACAAACAGTGAAGGATGGGGGAGGGGGGGTGGTTACTGACCTTGAGTTGACTATAGAAAGGGGTCAAGGGTCAGGCTGAAGTCACTGGTCAGAGTGGCCTGGTCACGTGACCTGACAAAGGGGAGGTTCTGCTGGACAGTGCTGGCCTGAGTGAGCTGTCAATCATCTTCCTGCTTCTCCTTCCAAGCCCGATCCCCCACCTTGCTGCATGTCCTCTAAACAAAATTCACACCACACCCCCCAAACCCCGCCCCTTGCCCCCCAGATCCAGCCCTTCGCTGAATCCTTATGTGTGGGGTGGATTTTCATTATACCTGACTTCTTTTCTGGTATAATGCAGAAATGGATTTTATTCATTTTCGTTCTACTTGTATTCACCTATTTGGCCGGATGTTCTTCTGCCCGTGATCATGTGCATTTCTATGGCTGACCTTCCCCTTTAAGAGTATTACACTGTTGCAACCTTCTGCTGAACGCTTGGCTTTTGGTGTATTTTCTTTTGTGAGCTGTTTTCCTTTCCTTTCTGACGTTTACGTTTCTGTTTTGTGTTTGCTTTCTTGAAATGAATAGTGAAATGTCCTTTTTTATAGCAGTGGATGGATATTTATTTATTTTTCTTTTCTCCCTCCCTACGCAGCCTTCTTCCTCTCTAGAGAAACAGGATGTAAGGATACCGTAATATAAGCTTTGCATACCGACACACCCACTGCTACAGTGTGCTTTCCTGCCCTGACCTGTAGGAGGCATCAGACTAGTTGGGAAGGAGGCATGGAAAGAGGGGAATGGGGGGGGGGGGGTTAGCTGGGAGGCGAGGGGGTCATGGCTGACAGAGGTTATTGAAAAAGCATTATTGCGTCACCCACAAAAGCGGTGTTAGTTTGAAGTGTAAGGGATGTTAAACACACTTAGAAGCAGACAGGGTCACATTGCAATCCAAGAGTGTAACATCCCTTTCCATCCCAAAATGTTTTACTCCTTCTCCCAATTGGGAATACTCAGTTGGATTGGTTTGTCCATCTTTCCAACTGCAGTATCCCTTGTTAATTTGGGAGTGCACAGACTACAGTCATATCTAGACTACCATCATACACAGATTACCATGACACATATACGACCATCACACACAGACTGCCACCATTTACAGACAACCATCACAAATAGACTACCATCATACACTGGTCACAATCACACACGGACTACCATCACACACTGAAAGCCAGCTGGGGTTGCATGCTTACATTTTGGTCCTTCAGCCAAGCCCAACAGGACAGATAGACAAAGAGAAAGGGACAAATTAGGCAGGCATGCTAACAGAAGTCCATGCACACAGGCACATTGGGGTCCCCCAGGGCCAGGTCCCAGAGACCAGGGGCTCTTTCCAAACGCTTATTTTTTCCTCCCCATTTCCTTTCCTGGTTTCTTTTCCTCGTTCCTACCTCCACCCACTGGAGAAGGAAAGGAAAGGAAGCAAGGGAAGGAAGAAAGGATGAAGGGTAAATGGAATGTCCTTGCTCTTTCAAGTGTTAGTTTGAAGCCACGTTGATGACAGACGGGGCAAATGGAGAGAGGTGGAACCATAGGTCGATCATTCATTCATGTCACACACTACAGAAAAATATTTCCGCAAAGGTTACGCTCATGTTTCCTTGCTCAAGAATTCTTCAGGAGTCTTCTTGCTCCTGGCTCTTTCAAGGAACATTCATCGGGTTGGTAATGTCCTTAAGGATGGCAGACCCCGATCGATTTCCAGGTCAGTCAAGGAATGAGGAGACAAGGAAGGATAAAATAAGCAATTGGAATGAGCCCCAGAACCCCCATGGGACTCTAACAGGCTGGTTACCAGGTGATGGGGATTGATATGAGAGACACAGAGATGGAGTCCATTTCAACATATGAACAGACAGGGAGAGTTGAGGGGGGTGGCCGAGTGGGTGTCAAGGGTCTGGGTGGGGCGGTGTTGGGGGTGGGGGAGGGAGACCATACGCGTTCGCTCCACAGAACATCAATAATTCTTCTACATATATATTTATTTTAGGATAGGAAAGGTGGTAGAGCAGATCCTGACCCCAAAAAGAAAACCTCTTTTAGGTCCATCAGTACCTCCCTGGCCTCCAGCATCAAGAGACGTAGGTCCTCCAAAGACACGGTAAGGAGATGAAGAAACAAACCCCTCCCTGTTTCTCTTTCTCTTTCTCTCCCTTTCTTTCTCTATCTCTCTCCTTTCTGTCTTTATCTTCTCACTCTCATCTTCCTCTGCCAGACTGTTCCCATTCCAAAGTTTCTTCGCCCTCACACATGGAGTTAACAGCCATGGCCACGTGTCTGTCCAGTCAGCCATCCATCCAGACATCTGTGGGGTGTACACACCCTGTCAGGAGAGTCAGACAGCAGGGAGGGCCAGGACAGGGCCAGACAAGGCAGGCAGGGCTCGGTCTATGATGTAGGGCATTGGGCTTGGCTACGCCGGATAGTGGGTTCCTTCAGTAAGGAAGCAGGTTTTGATTGGCAGGTGGGGCAGGGCGTCCTCTTGCCTGTACTTCCCCCGTTTCCCCCTCGTCGCTGATGTGGTTCCAGCTTTTCGGTTTCTTTATTTATTTATTTTTGACTGTGAATGTTTGTGTCTCCCCCGTTCTTTTAATGCTTGGTCCTTTTCACTTTGAGTTCATACGTCCCTGTCCTTCTGGTGTTTGTGCCCCCCCTCACCCCTGCCTCCCACCCTCCCCTTTTAAGGTCAGTATGAAGGCAAAGTTATGGCGGGAAATTCCATAGTCCTGAAGTAACTACTTGCCAAAGATCGATAAGTGTGGGAGCACTAACTTTGCTGTTCTTTCCAAGAAAACTTTCTGTTTCAGGAAGGTGCCAATGGGAGGACCCAATTGGCTCCTGTCACTACATGACTGTATAGTGTCAGTTCTTTGGGGGGGGGGGGGGGAGTTGCATCCAAATTGGGATTGTTTGCATGTTCTTGTTTCTGCATTTTCCAAGCAGAAACCTAGACCTTTTGCATCAGTACTATGTTCCTGGCTTCTTTGTGTGAAAGGTCAATGGGTTCTCCTTGACTTGCACAAATGAACCCACCCTGTTTTTAAAATGGACACGCCCCTTAATGAGTTCCCCTCTGTGAATGAGACTGAAGTGCTGTCGTGGGGCTGATGTCATTTCCTGTTTTTCTAATTGATCACAATTTCAAGGGCTACATTCAACGTGACTTTCCTTCAACAGGCAAAGAGCTTCCAGTCAAACCTGACAACTTTTTTTGTAACTGGCCAACAGCCCTTGGCTAACTCACAAGACCCTAAGCATAGCATTGAGATACATTAGTACCAATAAGGTGGTAAATATCCAACACCAGTGGTTCCCAACCTCGGGCCTGGGGCCCTTCTGTGAATGGTGGTTTTCATTCCAAATGCAATTGCAATCGCAGAATTTTAACAAGCCGTTTCCTCCTTAGGTGCATGCCATGTTCAGAGGGATTATTTACCTTCTTAAGCCGCATTATGTTGGAAACGGCTATGCATGCCATGAAGAACAGAAGTCCAATGTGCTTACTGCACTATATTTCAAACAATTACAGTACATAAGAGGTACAGTGCAGTCCATAATTACTTGGACAGTGGCACAATTTATTTTGGCACTGTACTCCAGCATATTGGATTTGAAATGAATCAATAAATATGAGGTCAAAGTGCAGACTGTCAGCTTTAATTTGAGGGTATCACATGATCAATGGAGGAATTGCATCCCTTTTCATACATAGTCCCCAAATTTTAGGGGACCAAAAGTAATTAGACAGTTGGATTCTCAGCTGTTTGATGAGTCAGGTGTATTCAATCACTTCCTTAGTTCAGGCATAAGAAAGTATTAAGTATCTAGTCTTGATTCTAGGCTATTGACTTCCTTTGGAGTCTGTTACTGGCATTTGTCAACATGAGGACCAGCGTAGTGCCAATGAAAGTCAAGGAACCAATTATGAGGCTAAGACATAGGCCTTATGCCTTACATAGGCCAGATGGAGACATTCACTTACCGAAACAAACACCATTTAGAAGAAAGAGAGCACTGTTGTATGTTTGGGATCATCGCCTTGCTGCAGGATGAGGCACTGTCCAATGAGTTTGGAGGCATTTGATTGAACTTGAGCAGATCTGAAGTGCATAAAGCATCTTAACTCATTCTGCTGCCGCTATCAACAGTTACATTTATCAATGAAGGCAAATGAGCCAGCACCTGTGGCAGCCATACATGCCCAAACTATAACACCCCACCACCATGCTTCACAGGATGCTTTGATTCTTAAGAAGTTCCTTTTACACACTTTGCTCTTGCCATCTCTCTGATACAAGTCAATCTGCATCTCATCTGTCCAAAGGTCCTTTTTCAAGAACTTTGCAGGCTCTTTTAGGTACTTCTGCAAGCTAACCATCCTGTTTTTGCAGCTAACTAGTGGTTTGCATTGTAGCCTCTATACACCGATCAGCCACAACATTAAAACCACTGACAGGTGAAGTGAATAACATTAATCATCTCGTTACAATGGCACCTGGTGGGATATTAGGCCGTCGGTTCTTGAAGTTGATGAGTTGGAAGGAGGAAAAATGGGCAAGCATAAGGATCTGAGCAACTTTGACAAGGGCGAAATTGATGACTGAGTCAAAGCATCTCCAAAATGGCAGGTCTTGTGGGGTGTTTCCGGTATGCAGTGGGTAGTACCTCCCAAAAGTGGCCCAAGGAAGGACAACCGGTGGACCGGCCACAGGGTCATGGGCGCTCAAGGCCCATTGATGCGCGTGGGGAGCGAAGGCTAGCCCGCCTGGTCCGATCCCACAGAAGAGCTACTGTTGAAGTAAATGCTGGCTATGATAGAAAGGTGTCAGAACATAGTGAATCGCAGCTTGCTGCGTATGGCGCTGTGTTGACTGTTCAGAGTGCCCATATTGACCCCTGTCCCCCGCTGAAAGTGCCTACAATGGGCACGTGAGCATCAGAACTGGACCCTGGAGCAACGGAAGAAGGTGGCCTAGTCTGATGAATCATGTTTTCTTTTACACAATGTGGGTGTGTGTGTGTGTGTGTGTGTGTGTGTGTGTGTGTGTGCGTTGTTTACCTGGGGAGAGAGATGCACCAGGATGCTCTATGGGAAGAAGGCAAGCCAGCGGAAGCAGTGTGATGCTCTGGGCAATGTTCTGCTGCTGGGAAACCTTGGGTCCTGGCATTCATGTGGATGTTACTTTGACACGTACCACCTACCTAAAAGTTGCAGACCAAGTACACCCATTCATGGCATATTCCCTGATGGCAGTGGCCTCCTTCAGCAGGATAATGTGCCCTGCTACACTGCAAAAATTGTTCAGGAATGGTTTGAGGAACATCGCAAAGAGTTCAAGGTGTTGACTTGGCCTCCAAATTCCCCAGATCTCAATCCGATCAAGCACCTGTGGGATGTGCTGGATAAACAAGTCCGATCCACGGAGGCCCCACCTCGCAACTTGGAACACTTAAAGGATCTGAGGTCTTGTGGAGTCCATGCCTCGATGGGTCAGAGCTGTTTTGGTGGCACAAGGGGGACCTACACAATATTAGGCAGGTGGTTTTAATGTTGTGGCTGGTTGGTGTACATACAGTAGGTTTGTGAAGTCACATGAAGTCACATGTTATGACACATCCAAAACAGTTTCTGATCTATAGGACAGTGTTTGGGGTTTTTATTCATTATAACAAAAATTGTTCGTCATCAACTGAAGAGGTCTTCCTTGGCCTACCAGGTCCTTTGCAGTTACTGAGCTCACCAGCGCGGTCTTTCTTCTTAATGATGTTCCACACCGTTTATTTTGCTCAGCCAATTATTTGGCTTTTATCTCTGACGGTTTTATTTTTGTCTGCCTCATAATAGCTTGTTTCACTGTAATTAGCACAACTCTCGTCCTCATGTTGACCAATGCCAATAACAGGCAATCAAAAGCCTAGAATCAAGACTAGATACTGAAAGCTGTGAACTCAACTGTCCAATTACTTTTGGTCCCCTAAAATGGGGGGGGGGGGGACTACGTATAAACCTGGATGTCATTCCAAGAACAATCATCCAATATGGATGTAAATACCCCCAAATGAAAGCTGGCGGTTTCCACTTTAACCTCATATTCATAGTTTCATTTCAAATTCAATGTGCTGGAATACAGAGCCAAAGGAACATAAATTGTACCATGGTCCTAATACTTAAGGACTGCACTATATTGAGATCGCAATTCCGGTTGGAACTAAAACCAGCATGCACTGGTCCCCCAGGACGGATGTTAGGAACCACTGTCCCCCGCATTACGCTAAAAGTTGTTCTGCTCCAGTGATATCCCTAAACAGCTCTGGTGACAGAATTTTCATCAGAAAGAGCAAACCAAATACCACTATTCACTTGGTTTTCCATTTAAAGTCACTACAGACAAGCTTTAGAATCCATTTAACACAATGGTTCATAAAAACAATACACTCCAGGCCTGACAGCTCGTAAATACTCATTGCCCAGCAGCATGATGCTCTTAGTATCAACAGGAACTCCTTGAAAAGAACAGGAAGTAGCATAGTGCAGGATCTTGCTTGGGATTAATGGGGGCGGAATGAGGGTGGTGGGACGTGCTATTTGTTCAGATATTTCTCAAAGATGAGGTAATTTGGGCCTTCAATCTGAAACTGAGGGAACATTTAGATTAGTATAAATGTGAACAATGGGTTTGAATGAGTGGAGTCAGACAATATTGTGAGTTCATGAAAAGGCAAAAATTCTGATTTTCAAAATTCAGAAACAGTCCTTTAAACAGGGATATACTGTAACCATCTTCCAATTGTGACCATCCCTTTTATTTAATATCAGTGTTTATCTTCTTTTCTTTATAAATGGATATCAGTGGACTTTTCTGCATGTTCGGTGTCCACCACCACATGCTACACACACTGCTTTTCTCTTCCACCATCAACTTGGGTTGTTGAGCAGAGCCAAAGGGCTTCCTCTCACAGTTCACCTGTCCCCCAGCAGGGGGCACTATGGGCCAAGATTCAGAATGCTTGCAGAAAGCCTAGACCTCTGTTCCTCAAATCACGGTCCTCCATGGCCGAGAACTGCTGGTTTTCTCCCCTCCCTTTACCTAGGAGTCAGGTTGCGAAACCAGTCTGGCCAAAGCCCTAATGCTTCAGCCAATTACCTGATAGGAAAGGAAACCAGGCCCAGATTTAGATTTGAGGGCCTGATTTGAGGATCCCTGGCCTAAATAATGCCAAGGTCTTACAGGGTATCTCAAGCATTATACTGATGCAACTCAAAGTCCCAGACTCACCTCCCTACAGACACCGGGGAGAAACAACTGCCTTGCCCCCTGCATTACTGCCATTACATTACCTTGTGCACATACAAAGACAACCCTAAACCAAAGAAACTGCACACAGTGGTATTCTAAATGGAATCAATGCAATAAGTTTAGATGAAAAATAATTTGCAGGATTGAACCTGACTCTTACGGCATATCGTGTGTTTGTCCATTCCTCCTCCACGTTTTAGTTTCTCACTAAATGTCAGCCTTATGTCCTCCTCAGTTCATCTTTTTTCAGGAGTCTTAAGAAAAAGGTTTGATCAGTATTTTTTGTTGTACTTATTTCATTGCACAGGGCAAATGATCAAAAATTCCTATTCCCTTTGGATCATATTTCAATATTTTCAGTTGCGTCTTGTTTCCAGCATGGTCCCAATGTCCTTGTAGAAGCAAGAAGCTGTCCTTACCAATCAGAGCAGACTGGCTTCATGCATTTCTTACAACTCTTAACTGACAAAGCAATATATAAAATCCTAAATTGCTGTTTATATGAGGGCATATATCAAATACTGCCAGTAATTGAGTAAATATATAGTAAAATTGCATGTACTGTGAAAGTGGTAGTACTTGTGTTATGTACGTAATATATGTCAAGTAAAATGTGTATTACTGATGCTTTGGAATTGGAATAGACTGAGTATGTATATGTATAGCTTTTTCATAAGGGCCAGACTGGAAAGAAATATTGAAAATATACCTTAAATGTGATCATCATGTCATTAGTTATTTTTACATACTGTGCAGTCCATAAATATTTGGACAGTGAGATATTTTTTGTTGTTTTTTCTCTATACTCCAGGAAATAAAACAATGGCTATGTGGTTAAAGTGCAGACTGTCAGCGCTAATTTGAGGGTTTTTACATCCATATTGGGTCAACCGTGTAGGAATTTCAGTCACCCTAACAGGACCAAATTGAAATAAAGTCATCAGATTCAACATTTCATTGCAAATCCCTTGCAATCAATGACTGCCTGAAGGTGCGGAGTATCTTCCCTGGTGATGCTCTGCCTGGCCTGAACTGCACCCTTCTTCAGCTCCTGCTTGTTTCAGGGGCCATTCAATCAGGTCTTCAGTGAAATGCATTCTCTTGGATCTGAGAAGACAATGTTTCTATATACTTCACCATTCACCCTGACATCATCAATAAGCACAAGTAAGCCTGCACCTGTGGCAGCCTTACATGCCCAAACTATAACATCCTTGACTCATCTGTCTCTAATACTTTGTTCCAGAACAGGTTTTTGAATGTACATTTTTGCGAACTGTGACCTGGCCATTCTATCCTTGAGTCTTGCCAGGGGATTGCATCTTCCGGTGAACCCTCTAAAGGTTATGCTGGCGAAGTGTTCTCTAGCTGATCACCTCTGACACATTTACACCTATATCCCGGAGAGTGTTCTTAATCTGTTGAACAGTTCAAAGGGATTTTTTATTCACCATTTGAAGGATTCTTCTGCCATCAACTACACTGGTCTTTTGTGGTCCATCAGGTTGTTTGCCATCGCTGCACTCACCTGTGCATTCTTGCTCAACAACGTACCAAACAGTTGATTTGGACACCTAATTTTTTGGCTATGTCTCTGATTGATATATTCAGATTTTCAGCCTAATAACGGCCTGCTTTTCTGGCATTGAGGCTTCACTGGACCTCAGGTTGAGAGACAACAGCAAGAGACTGCAAGGGCAGATGGGACTGCTAGAATCAGCTTGAGACCTTTTGCTAGCTCTTTTATGCATGAGATAATGATGAAACTTAACAAACCGGTATAACTATGTATAACAATGGCTATAATTCATACATGGTTCACCCAATATGTATGTAAAAACCCTCCAATTTAAGGGGTAAAGCCGAAAGCCTGCGCTTTAAATACATAGTGATTGTTTTAACTGTTCATTTGCTGGATTACCGAGCAAAAACAAAGAATGTGTCACTGTCAAAATTTATGGAGTGCACTGTACTTCAACAGTTTGGCGTGTCCCCAAAGTGTTGGCCAGATTTTCAGAGAACACATCATTTAGCAGTTGATATAAGTAAATGCTATTTTCATGATGGAAACATTTCTGATGTTAACACTTTTGTTTAAGTGCATGAATTGGCAACATGTCCTATTGTCATAATCCTAAAAAAACAGTTTTACTATGTAATGGTTTTTATTAATTAGTTAGGCCAAGTACTGTGGCAATCATACTATGGACTTTGAGTGGCAAGTCATTTCACCACCACTAATAGACAAGCTTTGCCATCATTAAATACGCCCACTGCCATCATGAAAATGGTACTTCAAAGACTGACCCATGGTGGAATCGTCACAGGCTCCGAATTCAGCAACCAGCATGGCAGGGTTGCACCTGCATGAGGTCAGGTACATTCTAGACCCAGTGCTATTTAAGCCAACAGAATGGAAACGCATAAGCTGGGTGGACAAGCACAGAAACTACTATCACAGTGACTCATTCCTCACTCACTCACACTCACACACACAGTATATTCAATATTCATTATGAAACAGAACAAATACCATTTAAATATAACAAACCTTCATCATGCATATACTTCTAATGTTATGACACTCTGGTCATACAACAAGATCATATAATTTAGGTTCCTTGGTGTTGGCTCAATTCTGGCCACCTAACCCTTCCCATATTCTGCTGCTATTTTATAGCTCTACAAAAACAGCTATAAAAATGTCTTCAACCACTATCACAAAGTCTCACCCGCACTGAAGTTAAGACTATAGGGTCACACTGGCTCCACAGCAAAGCGTACTTCCATTCTTGTTCACCCCTAAATTAATTATTTTTTGGTATACATAGGCATACAACAGAGAAAGTTCATTAGGCCCTGCACGACTGTGATGTCACCTGTCTGTATTCTGACCTGTTAACCCCAGGTCAGAATAGGCTTCGTTTCTTTACTTTCCATTTGACCAATCAGATGCAAGCTCAGTTTTTGTTTTTGGTCATCATTTTGTTGCGTTTTATTTAGTTTTTGGTGGTGTGCAGGGGAGGTGGAGGCACATGAGGTTTCACAGAGGAACCCAAGATGGAGCAGTTTTTTTTCTGGGGTGGATGAGGACAGAAATGTGAAAATAACAGAGGCACGGTGTTAGTGGAGTGACACGTTTCCTCTTTCCGTGTGTGTTCTTTCCCTCTGCAGCAGTATCCACCAACTGACATCACGGGCCAGCTGAACCTGTCTGATCCGTCCGTCAGTACGGTGGTGTGAAAGCCAGAGACAGAGAGAGAGAGAAGGAGCTGTTCGGACCAGAGAGAGAGAACGAAAGAGAGAGAGAGAGAGAGAGAGAGCGAGAGAGAGAGACAAAGGGGGGCGAGGAACAGAGGGGGCTGGAAGACGCTCCAGTTTGACGCTGAACCAGGGTCATGGATCCACGTCTCCTGAACCCCCCCCCCCCAATCCATCAGGGACGACACGTGGGACACTTCACAAAATGCTAAGAAAATGGAACCTCAACGAAGCGGTGCCGATGTCACGGGACCTCAGGCAACATTCCGTCCACAACCCAAATAGACGTCCAATCAGAAGTCGAACTTCAGAGAACATTGTGCCAACACCCTGGACTCAACGTCAAATCAGAACCCAGCTGCACAGATGCAATGCACCATCCTGTTCCTCCGTCCCCTTCCTGTTGATGCTTGATAGCACAATGTGAGATATGGTAGTGAGAGAAATATGATTTATCAAATATCACTTTTTCCTAAATGTTTTTAGGAGTATTTGCAAGTACAAGAAACAAAAAAAAAGAGTTGGATGGATTCTTAGTTGGAAGGAATTATGCATATGATGCAACATTATTTCTTAAGTATTTTTAGGCAACCTGTAATTATTATTAGCGGTATATAGCGGTTATTTTTAAGATTAATAACTGTCATTTAGAAAGGTCACCACACTGAAATAAGTTAGATATGTCATTTGTTAAATTAGGGCAAGCTTTTAGTGTTGAGTGTGTGAGTATATGGTACGAGTATGTCTTCAATTTAACCACTGCGGTAAAAGTTGTAGCATGCACAAACGTAACTACACTGGTGCGAATCGAAGTTTAGTGCATTCATTCTTTGTTCAAGCTGTCGTTTTCACACTTGAATTGCAGTTAGCTCGATGCTCATGGAACTCTACAATACTTCTATTTCCTCTTTATTCGCTGTACTTTCCTTCCTGTTCGTCCAGTGCAGTCATAGGATCTCTGCTACAGGATTGTCTCTCTTAGTGGATTGTATGTTAGTTATTTAGATTGGGAATGTTT
Organism: Conger conger; assembly: GCF_963514075.1. Lineage (NCBI taxonomy): Eukaryota > Metazoa > Chordata > Actinopteri > Anguilliformes > Congridae > Conger > Conger conger. Next base: position 12,393,603 of record NC_083771.1, read on the forward strand.
TTAAGTATTTAATCCGCATGCACGGTCATCTTTTCAAGGAGCTTCCCCCCCTGCAGAACCAGGGTAATTCTCTCTCCAAAAGGGGGGGGAACTCAAGAAAAGGAACCAGTACTGTAGTTTTGGCTACTTTATTGTGTTTCTTGGTGTATGCCCTCTTTGAGAATTGATATTTTGTTGGACATGCTCAGCATGGCCTTCAAGAAACTGGGCATGTTACTTCAACAGACTCCAGATAGTTCTTTGCGATGGGAGAGTGAGGTTTCGTGAAACCCATGGGTAAGGCTACTGTGTGCTGTCAATCACTGATCCATCTCAGCCATCTCAGCCAATCAACTGCTCCCCATCAACGCTATGAACCACTCCTTTAATCATCAGGTCATTGACAGCACTCAATAGCCCCACCCCCTCAGGTGTTCACAAAGCCCCGCCCTCTTATCACAAGGTCGCCTCGTTCAGTGGACTGCGTGTTTGTACTTAGTGTCCGGTACGACTTACAATATTGTGATTTTGTAATAGAGTCTGTTTAGTTTTAAAATTCTGGTGCACCTCAGCGGTCTTGGCCAGTCCTCTCTCTCTGTCCAGTCATATTCGGTCTTTCTCAACTCCAGTTCCCACGGTGCATCAAAGGGCCAGGTTTTTCATCCAACCAGCACTTGATTCTTTCATGTAAAAAAAAAAGTTACCATTTTTCAAAAAGCACGCACATTGCAAAAGAACACCTTTTCTCAGGTGTTTCTCTTTTTTTTTTTTCTTTTTTTTTTTTACATGAAATGAACACAGGTGATTTTCCAACTTAGTTGATACAGAACTCCTTTTGAAGTATCAACTTGGTTAGTTGCAAAAACAGGCCATTTCCCAAGTTCTGGAGCTGAGAAAACTCCCTACTGCTGCATGTTAAAAAAAAAAAAAAAAAGTAGAAAAGAAAAAAGACTACCTGATGCACATCGTCCACGACAGAGGACGATTACACCTTAGAGTAGACACACTGAGCAGCACTTTAACGTCAGAACTTTGCTATGTGACTCTTAGTGTATGTGAAATAATGAATGTGAAAATGTGTGACTAAACAGGTCTTCCTGAACCTGAATGCATTTCAGTTTTTTTGTTTTTTATTTTGCTTTATAAAATATCTATAAAGCACTAGCTCTATAAACTGTTTTATAAAGTGGTTAGATCTTGTTAATTTGTCAAAAAAAATGTGTGCAGTGAGATATATGTGTGTGTGTGTGTGTCACTGCACTGGAGTTTGGTTTTGGTTGTCACTCATTTGTGTTTCTTTATTGAACTCCAACCTTCAGATGCAGAAATCTGCTTTAGTAACATTAAAAAATATTCACAATATGGTATCTACTTCAGACCTGAGTAATTGGTTATTTTCTGTTCCTACTTAATAATATGCATGTGTATTGATTTTCACTTGTATCATAATGGATTGCTTGACTTACACTGATTTATTATGCATAATACATATTGTGCACATATTGAGGAAATGTTTTAAATGCAGTGTAAATATAAACTGATTGGTGTTAACGGGTTTAAGGATATATTGAGATATTTACACTGACTTGCAAAAAAGAAGATTGTTTTTGGCAACTTTTTTGGGGGGAGGGGAACACATGCTCATTAATTTGTGTATTTATTCATTTCTTATTCATTGTTAACTATTTAAGAGCCATGTACATTTCATTCAGATATGAGAATGCAAGTCTTTCCCATGAAAAAAATATTGTATATAAATGCAAGTGTAAATAAAATTAATTTATATGTGCCAATAAAACTGGCATTTGCCAATGCATCAGTTTGTAGTGAACTACAGCCTGAGTCATAGGTTGCTGAGCCTGAATTTAGTTTCTGCCATTTTGGGATATACTCAGTGAGCACACATAGAGGTATTTAATCAACTTATTTTTTAGACTTCTCCTGCTATAGTCTATCCACTTAGAGTAATGATGCGTTGTGTGTTCAGAGATGCTCTTCTGCATACCACTGTTGTAATGTGTGGCTATTTGCGTTAAGGTCACCTGCCAGTCAGTTTTGACCAGTCTGGCCATTCTCCTCTGATGTCTCTCATTAACAAGGCGTTTCTGTCTGTAGAACTGCTGCTCATTGGATTTAGTTTTTTGGCACCATTCTTCGCAAAATGTAGAGACTAGTATGCATGAGGAGATCAGCAGTTTATGAGATACTCAAACCACCCTGTCTGCCACCAACAATCATTCCACAGTCGAAGTAACTTACATTAAAATTTTTCCCCATTCTGACGGATGATGTGAAAATTAGCTGAAGCTCCTGACCCGTATCTACATGATTGTAGGTATTGCACTGCTGCCACACAATTGGCTGATTAGATAATCACATGAATTGAAGTAAAGATAAAATGCTCGGTGAGTGTATATCACACAGACAAACCCACACTGATTAGAAAGAAATTGAACCACTTGCTAGTAATCAATGACCACTCTGAGGAAAAGGCCCCACAATGTAAATGGTAAATGGCTGGCATTTATAGAGCGCCTTTACCCAAAGCACTGTACAAATGATGCTTCTCATTCACCCATTCATACACAAACTCACACACCAACACATGATGGCCATGCAAGGCACCAACCAGCTCGTCAGGAACATTTAAGGGTTAAGTGCGTTGCTCAAGGACACTTCGACACAGCCTGGGTGTGAGATCGAACCTGCCACCCTCCAAACTGCCAGACAATTGCTCTTTCCGCCAGAGCCAATGTCCATCATGTAACCTGGCTACTTTATAGTTGTTGACTGCACATGTCTTGATGACTTGGAAAGTTGTAGCTTGTACATTTGCCATGTTATGCACCTCTTTGTATGCTCCCATACATAATTTCTGACATCTGGCCAGTATGCAACTTCCAGCACTTTGAGTAACGGACTTGGAGCCATCCCAAATGGCCACCAAGAGGACTGGCTGGCATGGAAGCATCTCAAGAATGACCCCTTTTGGAATGAGCAGCTGATATTTCTGGCCCTCGTCTCCAACAGGGATGACACAGGAGAGATGTCCATTGTCAAGAGTGTAGCTAATATACCCTGCTGCAGGCATCCATCCTGCATGTCTCTGGCTGTACCTCAGGATCATCCTGCTGGACAACAGCTTTGTCAGCCTAATCAACAGGAAGAGAGTGTTTATTCTGGTCTGATTCTCGGCTGATGCAAGCCAATGCCACTTCTTTCTTTCCAAGAGGGGAGCAAGCAAGCACTTCAGGCACAACATTGTATTGCCCCTTCCTGCATGAAACTCCTACAGCCTGGTTGTGGGAGGGACAAGGGCCAAATGGTTATTCACTACATAAACAGTCCCCCCTTCAAGGAAAGGTGCCCATTTTTTCACTGCACATAATTTCATAAACTCTCTCGTGGAGACTGATTAGCAGCCTCTGAGCAGTATTCAACAGCCGGGAATCCGGGATGCATAGGCAATAACACTTTCACACCCACCAATCCCGTGTGTCAACACGGCCCCCAGCCCAGTGTCACTTGGAATTCTTGGCAAATCTCTGTGCATCCTTCACAGAGTTAGGAGGTGGGAAAGACTGAACAACTTCAACCTTCTTTGCCTCAGTTATGATGCCTTCAGAGGATATCAAGAAAGAAAGGGCCCACTGGAACAGAATACATTTCTCAAAGGTAGACTAAGCAGAAATATATTTCTTTGCTATGGTCCTGTGTTTGTACACAAACGTCGTACAAGCGCATTGCAGATGCCTCTTCGATGAAAAGGAGCAAAGAGAAACGTTGTCCACTAGGAGGCAATAAGAGCCAAGTCAAGGATGAAGCCAGTGTCCATTCCTAAGACATGTAAGGCCATGTTTTCACCAGCTAGCACATACATCAATAATGCAGGTCTGACTATGATGTGCAAGATACACTTCCACATGTCCAAAAGCATGGTTGATCTGCTCATTAGCTAACAAAAATGAGAATTCCAGGCAAGTTTTTAATCTTTCTCCAGAGCAGTGGTCTCCAACCCTGGTCCTGGAGAGCTACTGGGTCTGCTGGTTTTCGTTCTTACCCTGCAATTGACTGTAATCAACTGCTCTAATTTAATTAATGAACTCACCTCATCTGGTTACCTGGGTCTCAACAGGTGCTGATTTTAAGGTGAAAACAAAAACCAGCAGACCCAGTAGCTCTCCAGGACCAGGGTTGGAGACCCCTGCTCCAGAGAGACTCCCGGACTAAAGTGGAGGAGCTCCCAGTATCTAAAATGGCTGGCAATGGTTGTGTCTCAACAGTATAGGCAGTATGATAGGACCAGAGGTTGGAGTCGCATCAGTGACAGGAGGAAGGTTAGAGAAGTCCCCAGGAGGTTTCTTTCTGCTGGGAGATAGAGCCTTCTTCCGTGGTTCTACTTGTTTGCTTGCCAGTAAGTCTTACCTGCCTGCAAATCTCTCTCAATGAGTGGTCCTACCCTGACTAGGACATCCACTGAATGCACACTTCCTCTGAGGAGACTAGACTAACCTCAATGTGCTTGCAGGTCCCTTTTTTCAAGATTTGACTACCACCACATGCATAGCGCTCTGATCTGGCAAGCAAAATTGATGCTGATGCAGATGCTTTCTTACACCCACTGTTCCCACTCCAGAATATGCATCTCAGCTTCAGCCCTGCAACCTTCTGGAATAAATAATTTAATGAACACCAACCAATAAAATGACCCCTTAAAAATGGTCAAGAAGTTTAATCTGAATCGAGCAAGGAAATGACAAAAGGCAGAGAAACTCAACCTCACATCGTACTGATTACGGTGGTCGTAAGACGAGGTGAGTAGGACGTAGGTATGCCCATAGTGCAAGGGAGAGGCCTACCAACTGTGTTTTAGCCTACCTAGGAACAGGATGGCAAAGTGATAATAAAAGACAAAGAATACCTCCTGTCTCTGATTCTGAATACTAGCCATAACACTAGAATACACAAAAAAACCTTAACAATCTAATTCACTGATGAAGCAGGATTACTTTAAAAAGATACGGGAACCCATGAAACACATTAACTCTTATGCACCTGTTGCAGCAGGAATACTAATGAGGCAGGAAGTGTACTCAGTCCCAGAAACCCAAGCTTATCAGTGAGTTTGCAATGTGCTCAACTAAGAGGGGGCAATACTCCAATGACTATGTACGGCACTTGACTTTTAGGAAAGTCAGTAACAACAGATAATCAGCAAACGCTCGCCTAGGCTCAACTGACTGTCCAGGAGACCTACAAGAAAGCAAGTTAAAAACACAAGCAATGCCGAGGGTCTCCCGCATAGAGCCCTGGGCTATCTGAGGTTCGCACCACCCTCAGCTGAGAGGGGCGTCAAGTCCAAAACACGTGTACTTAGTGTAATACATGAAACAGACCTGCAGTACAAAGGAAACGAAAAGCACCCTCAGGTATGGGACATATGTGGACATAACGGAACTACGTAATCCGCCACAAGGATCTACTACAGATCCCCAAACTATCAGAGGTGTGACATACAATAACATGCATAACTGATGAAAATGAAAATGTTTTGAAAGTGACAAAAAGAAATGCAAACGTATGGCAGCTGTCAAACTTGGAAACCGCACGCTACAGGAAACAAACACACAGCTGAGCCAAGTATTATTTCCACATATGGATATTCTTTTCCCTTACACCTGCCCCAAGTTATAGAATGTCTCAGTCTTTTAAATTGGAAGCGGCCTCAGCACTTATACACCTTAAACTCAGCCTACTTGCAAAGATAGCTGTTAAAACAAATGAAAAACAAACTAGGTGGACACACAGCATGAGGGCAAGTGTACAGCAAAGGGTGCAATAAACTCAAACCCTAACACTTGGCAACAGAAGGAAGAATCAGACGGGGTCTCAATTCTCAGAGGAATCCCGTCCTACAACTGTTGTGTGTCTAACACAAAATGAAAAGAAGGTGAACTGTCCTTACGACCATAAAATGACAAGAAGTTGCTGTGTGTTCAGCTCCCATAAACCCCAACACACAGGTAACTGAGACTAGTCAGTCACACCTCACATAATGCACAAATGACAAATAAAAACGATGTGCTATGGGGATTGGAAAAATGAAATAAATCTGACAAACAAGCCCCCGTTAAACATGACTCGGGACTTAAATAGAAAGGCACACAGCTGACCCACATTGGCAATCAGACCACACGCAGCAGACAATTGGAATCAGTAGTCAGCACTTCGTATTGATTGCCTGATAGCAAGGTAGTGCCAGGAAATACATCAGACGAGAGCCAAGAACTGTGACAGGCCAGCTATGAACCTGCAGCTGTTCTGCCTTCCACCAGCTGTTGGCAGTACATTTTAACATTGATTTTAAAGCAGTAAGGATCTCAGCATCAGGAAGAGGCCACACTGCCAGGAACTCCTCACGCTTCTATAGTGTCTCTACGTTTTAGACAATCTACCATTGATTTACCCATATCTTCATTAGATGCTTCTAAAGCTTATTTAAGCTGGAGTTTTGAGAGTCGCAGTGACAGAAGAGTTGCACCTCTTGTGCCGTGACACTTGTGAATAGTCTTGATAACTCTGAGACACAAGTAACTTTAGAGGTCTAAGAGTGGTTTCAACCAGAATAACAATTTCTGCAAGCCTCTCGTAGTGCTCACAAAGAGTATCTAATAATGTTTGGTATTCTACAAAGTTAGAGGGAGGAGGCCATGAGGCCACACATCTGCTTCCGCTATAATGTTAAGTCCTTCTCCTTCCTGTTCCACTTCATCAGTACAGTTCTTATTGCATGTGGTACTTGATTCATCAGGGTTATCTGCAAGATAAAGTGTGCTGAAGCTATCGATGACCTCTCTCACTGCATTCGTATGAGTCACACAAGAACCAGTGATGAAGTGATCATCACCCCCCAAATAATAATAATAAAAATAAAAGAATCCTCTTTAATAGTGAAAGGCCACCAAAAAAAGATTCCATGTCACCAAATGCAATTCATGCAAGGCCACTGTCCAATGCCAGCAAGTGTACTCTTGTAGGCCCAAAATCATGAAACTTGAACTTTTTCAATTATATACTAGACTTAAACACTTTAGTATTCCAGTTTCCCCTGGAAGTGCTGTCCAATATGTTTGGAGGCATTTTGTTTACTCAGAGCAGAGAAAATATTTCTGCTGAATTCATTATTTTACTTCTGTCTGCAGTCACATTGACCAGTAAGCTCGTTCTACCGGGAGCCATACAGGCCCAAGCCAAAACATCCCCTTCTTTTTCACGGATGAGGTGTTATGCTTTGGGTCATGGGCCTTTCCTCCTTCCATCACTCTGGTACATGTTAATCTTGGTCTCATTGGTCCACAAAACTTTGTTCCAGAACTCTTGGGTCTCTTTTAGGTCTTTTCTGTTGTGCAGCTGGTCTAGTCTTGTGCATATGGTGAACTACCACACGTCTACACCTGTAACCAGGAGAGTGTTTTTGATCTGTTGGCCAGTTGTCAGGGGGGCTTTCTTCACTATAGAGAGTATTCTCTGGTCATCTGCTTCAGTGGTCTTCCTTGGTCTACAGGGTCTTTTGACAATTTAGTTTGCCAGTTGTTTTTTTCTTATTAATAATGAACTGCTGACTTGGGCAAGCCCAGGGTTTCTGCAATGTTCCCAATTGATTGATTTTCGTTTCTGAGCTTGATGACGGCCAGCATAATCTGCATCGACACTGTGGTCTTCCTCATGTTGTCACGCCCCAACATTTTCCAAAGGCAATTGCAAAATCTAGAATTAAGACTAGACATCAACAGCTCTCTTCTGCATTCACTAAGCACACAAATTAATAAACCTGCCTAACGAAACACATACATGAAGCCATTCCAACAAATACTTGTAGTACCTTAAAATGGGGGGGATCATGTACAAAAGGTACTCATTTTTAAACAGTTCAACCCATATGGATGAAAATACCCTGAAATGAAAGTCTGCACTTCAAATGCATTGTCATTGTATCCTTTCAAACTCAAAGTGCAGAACCAAAATTACAAAACAAAATGTGTCCCTGTCCAATTATGGCAAAAAAGCAAAAACTTTATTTTTAGTCGAACTGTTGTGAATTGTGTACTTATATTTTGCACATTTGTAAAACAGGGGTGTCATTTCAGGAAAAACTAGGGGGTGGCCAAAAATGAATTCACGGTCTGAGAAAAGACAACGTGTGTTTATAACACTGTTTAAGACATCCGTAACATTTTAACATATTCCATATTCCCAATAAGACATTGCCAAGGAGAGATTACATGAAAATAGCAGGCTACATCTAAACATTGTATGTTCCGTAGGCCCTAGATAGAGTACATTGTTCACAGACATAGCACACATTAGGATACATGTGTGTTCAGCGGTTATGGTTTCAACATCTAACTTCTCCAAAAACAACGCCTCTCATTTTTACATTTTAAAAAATGTTAACAAGAGTTTTGTGCAATGGTGGTCAAATCTGATGGTGATTATGATAGTCTCAATCATAAACCATGATATATCCCCTGAAATACATTTTAAGATAGCCATACCATTGACACGTGATGAACTTTCTTTAATGGCATATGTTGGCCTATTCTGAAAAAAATACCATACAGTATTTCAGTGCGTTTCAGACAGAAAGGGTGGTTTAAAATATATGAATACCTGTAGAGCACATCTCTAATGGAGAGTTTACCTAATTCATGAAAGAGAAGCACACTGTCTCTTTAAGACGCATTCCTGACATACACAGACCGCTCGGAGTTTCATTCATTTCCTTTTTATCCGACGGGAATACGCCACACGTAGACCTATTACAAAACATCCTTTTCCTTTGATAGAGGGCACTCACTCCCTTCCTTTCAGAGATCCATCCTCCTAAATGTAGCAAGCAAGGTAGGGAGCAGAAAGTGTCCCGTGACATTAAGTAGACTACATTTGCTTTGACATTATGGCTATTAGAATAACTGATTGTTGAGAAAACGTCAGGAGTCGGCGAGTAAATTACTAAACAAACACCCCCACTGTCAATCCGAAGTAGTATTCCTACGATGTTTACGACTCCAGCTCACAGGGGAAACTGAAGAGCAACACCAAGGTATGTCTCTGATTTTTGCATTCTCTTTCGCTTTTATTTCAAAATAGGCTACCGTTCTTCAAGCGGTCACGCCACACCAAAGAGGTCGGTTACTACGAATCGCCTACTCGTAATCGGTCAACCTTAATTTTATTTATCAACTTGGCTTAGCCTACTATAGCCCATGTGTCACTACGATTTTTCGTATGCTATATCCCAACTGTATAGAATATGTAATAGAAAGTTGTTGAACAATATCCTAATAACGGCTGTTAGGGGAAACACTAATATGAGTTGCTATGGACACCGCGCAACATTTTATGAGTCATGCAGAAGAAAAACTGATGTCAGCGCAAAGCTTCCCGACATTTGCGCTCCTTATGGGGCTCCTGTTCGGCTGTTGACTCCTGACATCTGGGTGCTCGGAACACTGGGACCAGTTAATTATTTTTACAGTGGACTACAAGTTATGAAATGTATAGCCTTCAGTACTGGTGATCATATATGCCTTGTTCGGTATGAACAGAAAGAACATAAAATGGGGGATTTTTGTAGGAATGCATATCGACCCAGGGTCCTCGCCTTTCGTGGGTGGACGTGGTGGCAGGGTCACCGCGATTCCTAGTTCGAAGTGGGAGAACAGTAAAAAGCGCGATTGTTCAAACCAGACTACAGTCCTTGTGTTGTCCGGGTTTGACTGGAATCCATTAGTCTGTTGCAGTGTTACAGAGTCGAAGTAACACTCCAGAAAATTGTACACCAACTTTTTGATTCAGAGAAGTCTCTCTACGATTGCGACTGAAAGATAATAAAAAAACAAACTGCCCGAAATAAGAAGGTACCATTTTCGTTGCCATATCGATGGAGTTGTCCTGATGCAGTCTTCTGCGACTGCTGGCTAACATCTGGACCGGTGGGACTAAACTGGCTCAGACCACGCGCGCTTGGAGGCGTTCCCGTAACAACTTCGCCCGGTGACGTCTTTTTCCACCACACCGTTTTAAAACAGCTGTTTAAGGGAGAGGACCAGCAACAACGAATCTTTATTCCACTTTAAACTTTTGTAAAAAAAAAAAAACATTTAAGGCGCCGGGTGGCAAAATGTACCTGATTTATAACATCCTATAACTGCAGGAAACACAGTTGGTGTCGGCGTTCTCGGTTCCTTTAATTCCTGGTAAGTGCCAATATTCTCCCCTCCATTTCGTTTCTAATCGAGGGTTACCGCGTTTCGCTTCCCTTTTCAAGTCTCAGCGGGCACTAATTAATTCACAAGATCAAGAGGAACCAGGCCATTAAACCGAGGCGCTAATTTGCAGGGGTTTTAGATTCCTTTCCATATTTGGGCAAGAGCCGGGATGTTGTGAAAAAGGTTATGTTGAACTTGACCTGCATGGTGGTAACAGAACTATTTACAGTGTACATTTTACACCATTCCCCACATGCTCATTTGGGCTCTCTCAAACCCTGCAGCGTTTACAGTAAACTGCAAACTGCATATTTTATTACCTTAAAAGTAAGGTTATACTCATTGTAGTTATTGCAAATGCAAAATACACAAAACTAAAAATAGTTGTTTATGTTCACATCAGCCAGTACAGTTTGTTGCTTTATGAAAATGATTTTTGTCTGTCCACATGCTAACAGAGACACCGGAAATGTACTTTTACAAGAACATGCAAAGAGAAGTTAAGATCATGACTTGTGCTTAGTAAATTTAAACTCATACCAAAGAGAACCTTAATTAACAATAAAACATACTTTATATACTTCCTACATCAGCGCCACTTGGTGGATGGGATCCAAACTTGTAATCATAGTAAATATCTCGGTTAAGAACAGCCACGAGGACAATGAAGTCAAATTGATGATTATACAATGCCAAAGTTTGGTCTGGGCAAAAAAAAGAATGACCATGAAGTGTTAGATGTTCAACCAAGAAGATGGTACGGTAGAAGGTTTCCAAATTAAACTCTTCAAAAGGTATAATAGGCCTACTTATATACAAAAAAAAGAGTTGATACTGTAAAGCATTTGCATGTTTTGGTCGGTTCAAACAGCACCTCAGGTTACAGAAACACGATTCTCATTCACCCCCTCTCATCAGGTCTGATATGACCCTGGGACACCAGGAGAGTTAAATGACTGCCCAAGAGAAGGAACTAATCATACAATTATCTTTCAGGTAGGGAATAAAACCAGCAGCACCAATGGTCCAGGTGTGTAGGGCTGCTGTCACCTCCCGGGCAGAGGGAGAGGGAACTGGCAGCAGGCCTGTGGGGACCCAGAGCTTTTTACACTGGTAGAGCTGCAACACTGAGTAACTACCTAAAATATAAGTACCTTTTGCATGCAAATGGGTGACATACCCCAAGGTGATTTTATTTGCATTTTCTTTAATGCATACGATGTTTGAAGAGTTCTAGATGTACCGCCACAAAAGTAACAGGGTGGGTTCTGTGTGCGTGTAAGCCGTTCTTCTTCTGCAGCTTCTTATGGTTTGCAACGAACGAATACGGTGTAACCGATTGGGCCTGTTATTTAACGATCGGCAAAAGGTGGTGTAAATTGCCTCTTAAGGTACAACTGCTATAGCAGTTCCCTCAAGACGGTTTTTTCACCTGCCATTCAATGAGCAACAGAATGATGTAGAGTCAGACACAGAGCAGATTTCTGTTCAAAGATCAATTCCCTGCATCAGGAAACGTAATCCCATTTGTTTTATCAATTGACACCCGTTCCTGCTAGAACCGATATCTGGTGACAGTTGGGGAGAAACATCGTGCGAAAGGTTAAATGGGTGCAAGGAATGCAGTGTTCGGCATTCTTTTCAGCTCGTTTGCTCCAATTTGTTTGAAAAAGCACCAACTAAAATTTGGCCTCTCACACCCAGCATATTCCTGGGGACACTGGCCTCCAACAATAAATGCAGATGCAGTGACGTTGTGGGAACGTGATTTAACATTTTTCTTTTTTAGTTTTACCAGGAACAAAACTGTGCTGCTGTAAATAAGCTGGTGGACTGCATACATAGGCCTCCAACCGTAATTGGCCATTCCAGGGCAGTCTTTAAAGGACAGCGCAGACACAGTGGGAAGAATCGGATTTTTCCATTCTGCGCTCGGCAAGGCCGGTTTAGGTCTCCAGGATGGAGCTGCACTGCTCGGCCCTGGCTGTACGGAGCGGGGTCGGAATGTGTGACCGTCCCCAGCGGGGAGAATTCTGGGAAGCAAAACAGGATAGCGGCAGCAGTCGTTTCCTGAGCTCTGATTGGCCAGTGAGAAGTAAACAAGTGGAGGCAGAGCTACTTGGAACATTGGGGTCTCCGGAGTATGAGCTATTATTCTTGCTTATATATTTATTTTGTTGCCACAAAGATTTATTTCCCACCGAAATGTATTCATAGACCTGTACAAATCCAGCGAGGCTTGTGCTGCAAATCCTTGTCTTGTGGTTCACAAGAAAAACAACCCATGTAACATTTCTGAGAAAGTCTACTTTTATTTAGCCCCCCTGTGTGGAGGAATGCTATATTGAGATATAATTTGTGAAGACTGATTTACTCTTTCCGACCAGTAGGTGTCAAGCTTCACGCACTTTTGACCTTTGTGTGCCAGGCACAGCAGTTTCAGTGAATTCTGTCAACCGCATGCTTTCATTTTGGAATTATTCGGAATATAAACTTTTTTCAAATAATTTTTTTTCCACAAAAGTAAATTCCACCAGTTAATACTAGTTAGAGGCCAGTCTAACTGATTAAGATCAATGGTGGTCTAACTAAGGACATGCCAGAAAACAATTAATCCCCAACCCCACACAAAACACAAAATTGACCTTAAAACACATTTTAGCTGGAGGAAGGCACGTGACAACACCTCACCCTGAGGCCGTGCCATTTAAAGACAAGCTGAAACAAAATTCATGTTTTCCTCAATTTAGCCAATTCTTCATAACCATACAAAAGTATTAGAATTTTATAAATGTTTCGGGATATATACTTTGTGTGTTTTCACAGTGAAGGTTTTATTCATCCACTTCCTGGAAAACAAGATCAAGAGATCATGTACCATATGGGCCTTCAATAACTTCAATTTTCCATTTCCCTCCAATCAATATCCTTTTCACACTGTGGCACGCATCCTTATTTGACGTCCCCCTCCTCAATAGACTCCCCGCCCTTCAGAAATTCCCCCAAAAGATCAGTTTCACTCCTGTATACGTCATATTGCGGAAGCTAGTGCTGTTCTTCCATCCGTTTCAGCCCGTCTCTAACACTGCCCCGTGACCAGATGTGGAACAGGTCCGAATGGGACCGTGGATCATTTTTCTGTTGTAGAAAAATCATACATCACCCCACAGTACTCAAATCAATTCCATAACCAACAATGGGCAACCATAAACCATTTTGGACAATTGACTCCAAACACCTACATGACATTAGGCTGACGGTCACAGTGGTTCCTGAGCAGCTGAAATAGAGTGCCCTGTCATTAGACTCTGAGGTGCTCTAGATTGGGGTGCCGGCTGAATGAATGTACCTTGAAAGAATGTACAGCAACAGGAGGGGACTGCGTCACACCATTCAGCCACACAGTTACTCTACACTGCAGCACTCCTCCGTCATCGCACCTCGATCATCACACCTCTATTATCACACCTCCATCATCACACCTCTATTATCACACCTCCATCATCTCTCCTCCATCATCTCTCCTCCATTATCAGACCCGACTGTCCTCTGCTGTACCATAGCCTGATTACCAGGACCAAAAAAATACATTCTACCGCAAAAATATTTAGAAACCGGTTTCCTGCCCTTCCTCACCTCCTCGAGTCGTGGCATTCTCAAAAAACCAGTACATTTACTCATCTACTCAGCAGACACTCTTATATCCTCATCCAGTCTTTTAGGCTGCTTGCATTGAGTGCATTATCCACTCATACGACTGGAATTTATGTCAGGTGCGGCCTGTAGCATAGTGGTTAAGGTACATGACTTGGACACAAGGTCGGTGGTTCGATCCCCAGTATAGCCACAATAAGATCCGCATAGCTGTTGGGCCCTTGAGCAAGGCCCTTAACCCTGCATTGCTCCAGGGGAGGATTGTCTCCTGCTTAGTCTAATGAACAGTATGTCGCTCTGGATAAGAGCATCTGCCAAATTCCAATAATGTAATGTAATGTTCAGTTGCGGTTATAAGCAGGTGCCAAACCACTGCTCTATCAATGCAGCAAATACACATGCTGCAACATGAGCATCCAGAGCACAACATTGTAAAGGTACAGGTTAAAGGCCATTTCTCTTGTGTACACACTGCACATATTCACTGACATTCACAGCATTCATAGGTGTATTCAGGGGTTCAGTGGCTAGGGTGAACCCTACTTATCATATGAAGAATCAGCTTTGGTGTAGCGCGATGCTTTGATCCCCACCCAAAAAAGTGAAAGAGTGTTTCATTTTCAGTCCTGGTTGTGTGATCTGTCGGACAACAACGTGTTAACGGGAAGAGAAGGTCGGGGAATTTTGGGCAGGGGTGTGAGTGACCCTCTCACGCCCTGACGTGGGTCACCCGAGGAACTGAGCGTTAAAAATACCTCCCGTCTCGCAGCGATCCAGCCCCTTTTGGAGGGCCAGGAAGTGGCTGAGAAACACCGTTTACACACCCTGCTGACTATGCCATTGTCCTCCCAGATCAGTTATGGGAACAGGAGCAGGAAATGAAGGATGACTTCAGTGGAGGAAGCTTGAGTGAGATCGGTCTTGGCTCAATGGCATGGCCGTCACGGGTCTGGAGCCAAAGAGATTTGAGCACCAGTCACAGAAAGGACAGCCTTAAAGGGAAAGTGCATCAAATAGTTAAATGAAGCCGGGTGCCATCTACGAATACAGATAGTATAGTTGAGTGAGTCGTCTAGATTTCTGCCTCAGCTCACCCTGATGCAACAGACCTCAATGGGGCCAACATTTGTGGTGCTGAAGATGTTGAAAATTTACAACAGCAAGGCCTCTTTCAAAAATGCCACGGTTGGTCGCAAACATCCACAGAACTAGTTGTGCACAGTTTAATCAAAAACTTTCTATTGAAGTATGCCAACTGTGTACATCCACGTAAAGTCTCAACAAAAGCACACCAGTATTCTGAGGCATAGTGTCAACATTGTTACCAGATATATTTTTGAGTGAGCTGCCCCTTTAACACCAGCATGGGAATACTGAGAAGTTTAGCAAGACCGGTGAAATGGGTCACGAACACTCAGAGTAGAGTACTAGCTTTCAGAAATGGAAACCAGATATTTGCATGAACCGTGAGAACTCACTCCAACATTTGAATAACGATACAATTTCCAAATTTAAACTCGCTACACAATAAAAAAAAATGCAATGGACAGAGTTGTGAAATGTATGATTCCATTAAGAAGTTTTTTTTTGAAGAGTGAAAAAAATAGAAAATGTAACTTTACTTCCATTTTCCTCAACCACAACCATGTACAATCAAAACTTACTGTGCTCATAGACACAGTAAGCCGACGAGTCATTCGATATCCTAAATGATTGTTGCGTTCATATTTCAGCGGATGTTTTAGAGTGCTGACACATGCCTAACACCAGTTTTTGCGGAACAAGACATTTGCATGAATTATTTGCAATTGCTAAATTTCCCCTTGTTTTTCCTTTTTAAATGCTTTTTACATTTTTCTTTCTTTTTTTTTTTTTCTTCTTCTTCAGTCTGGAAACCTAATTACATTAATCAGAACAAGTGTTTGCTCACCGGCTAAGAGTCAGGCTTGCACAGACAGTTCTCAAGAAGCGGGTTTGTAGGCCCCTAACTGACCAGTTGGGGGCGTTAGTGTGATGACGTGCTGTCAGCCCAGCCCTGGCGCAGTCCAGTTTCCAAACCGGAGCGTGGGGTCCATCCACAGTAGAGCAGTACCTTAACGGCTCAGCTCAGCCCAGATGCAGTTCACCCCCCTCCCCCCCACTTGCCAAAAAACTGTCATCACTGTAAATTAAACTGAGGCCCCGTCCACTTATGTTTTTGACATTGCCGATCCACACCCGTGTGGCTACAGCTTCAGTGACAGTGCAGTGACCAGTAGGAAGTTTTTTGTATCAGCCACACCCACTGAGACACCCGTGACCTCATAAGGTGCCGGAGCCCTTCCGTTTTTCGCCCAGCTGCTGTTGCCGTGACGCTAGAGACTCAGTCACATACCGACCCCCCCCCCACACCCACCCCTCCCACCCAATGCTCCCTCAGAACATTCCCCAGTCCCATAATTCCTTCAGAGTGACCGTAATCTGTGCTGTCTGTGGAGACAGTGGCCGTGTTTGTGAAGTCACGGAGCTGCAGAAAGATGCAAGGCATAGGGGGAGGGAGGGACAGAGAGGGAGGGAGGGAGAGACAGAGAGGGAAGGGAGAGAGAGGGGGAGAGAGAGGGAGGAGGCAGCGGTGGAGGGTGGAGGAGCTGGCAGGAGCTCAGGGCTGTGGTGCTGGCAGACAGCACAGGGACTGCGCAGCAGCAACTCGCTGTGAGAAGCCGAGAGGCTGGGACAGAGAGAGGGCAAGAGACACCGAGAGACAGAGAGAGAGAGAGAGAGAGAGACACAGCGGGGTATGACCTGAAGACAGAATGGATCTCCTCATGCTGCACGTTCCCTCCTGTGATTGACTGGGACTGAGGCGAGGGGACACACACGCGCACACAAACACACCGGTGTCCCGGCCCGCGTGTCAGAGGGGTGCGGCCGCTGACCCACCATGGGGGGGTCCCAATCACAGAACAAGAAGGCGGCGGGCGCTCCGGTCTCCCCCAGGAAGAAAACTCGCAACACGTAAGCGCAGAAAGGGTTTTGACTTACTCTCCTCTGAGTGTGTGTGGCGCTTCCCAGAGTTTACGTTCCTCTCAGGGGCACTCCTCACTTTGACACTGTCAGCTGTCAGAGTAAAAGCCTGGAGCAGATAACGTGACCTGATACAGCAGTTTGTGAGGTCTACAGGTTAGCAGCACGCTAATGCTACCAGGGACTCAGGTCTGATACAGCAATTTCTGAGCTCTACAGGTTAGCATTGTGCTAAAGCTACTAGGGACCCAGGCCTGATACAGCAGTTTGTGAGTTCTGCAGGTTAGCAGTGTGCTAAAGCTACTAGGTTCTGCTTCCTGTCTGTCAGTATGTGTATCTCTGCATATTTGCAAGCATTTGCACATGCCATTTTGCTTGCTGCTGCTGCCGCCGGTTTGATTGGGAATGTGACAATCTTTTTCGCCAAGTTGGCGTTTGGCTCAGTCGGCAATGGGTTAAATGGGGAGAGAGAGACTCCAATTAACCTGGTTAACCTCCTCCTGAAAACAGCCCTCTCCTGCCAGGCAAGATTTAAAAAAAAACTTGGTCTTCTTTTGAGACTGATTTTTAGCTTTTGAGTTGGAAACTGCTTGTCACACCCCCCAATGCACAAGAAGAGAAAGCAGAAACTATCCAGTTTGGTCTTGCTGCGTCTCTAGGCTGGAGCGTGACAGATTGGCACATAAACACATGCAGGCACATGCTTTCCACACAGGCCAGTACACACAACACACACACACACACACAGCTTGTAAACACGAGCGGGCGTGACCGTGTGTAGAGTCTGAAGTTCAGCAGGTGCTCACACACATGCGGGTTAGCGTCAGTCCTGAGGGACGTTGAGACGAATGTGCTCTCAGGGCGAAGTGACGTCACTGCACTGCTCAGACCTGTTCTTACAGCACCGTCAGCTCCACTCCCCTGATCAAAGGTCCAGATTTCCCAGCTGAAATGTCAGGCAGAGCTGGTCTGGTGACAGGTACACGCCGCTTTGAAGACATTGTGTTGACCGACAAGCCCATGTACTGCAGGCGTGTGGGTTCAGAAAATTATTTTATGTCATTGTGTACCAGTGGGCGTGTCAATCAAAATCCTTTTCACACAGCAACCCCCTCCTCATTTGACTCCCAGCACTTGAAATATTCCCCCAAAATATCCGTTTCCCTCGTGTATACGTCATCCCAGGGAAGCTAGTGCTGCTCTAACTTCTGTATCAGCTTGTCCTCAATGCTGAATAGGTACTCTCCCAGCTTTGACGGTCACGGAGACCCTCCCAAAAGAGCCTGCTTACCCGTATTAGCATTCAGTGAGTGTCATCACCGGTTCCACACATCGCTGCGTTGCTTTCATAATAACATAGACGAACATGCTTTCTAAAGCCTGTTTCAGTGACAGAATAGGATGGATCCAATTAATTACGATGTCTCTGAAGCACTTATAAGCATGCATAAAACAACCTGAAATGGAGCATCGTCTTGTAATTTAGTCAGTAAGTGACACTATCAGTTATGTATGACAACAGTTTAAAGTATTCAGTAGATGCTCTTATCCAGAGTGACACAGACTACATTCCCCACATAGTCTATTTACAGCTGGATATCCATGGAGGCAGTTGGGGTTAAAGCCCCACGCATATTCTTTGTGTTTTTCAGCTTTTCATATCCTCCTGGAGCTATCGATTTGTGTTCCATACAGATCAAAGTAAACCGATTGCAATTTTGGACTAGTTAGCCTATTTTAGGGTCTAATTGTTATTTTTCCGAGCTGTTTATAAAACTATTTCCTGAGTGACATGACGTATGTCACTAACACAGAGCTAAACGCAGTAGGCAGAGGCGGGGGGGGGGGGGGGAATTGGGCTCTGGGGGCAGGGTTATGGACTTTTCAAAACAACCTATGTCACTGCCCTTTGCGAAAGTTTTGTGGCCGTTTTAGATACTAAAACCAGCCAGAGGACCAAGATTCATGTGGGCCTTGAACCTGACTCAAGGGTACAACAGGAGCACCGGCTGAGAATCAATGGCTCTTTTCTATTCCATTATATCAGTCCTGCTGTAAAAAATGTGCTCCGCTTCTTTGAGTAAATAGATCAGAGAGAGGTGCGAGTTTTGGCAGGCCCTTCTTCCTGAACTGCTGAACTTATGAAACTTTAACTCTGATCTTCTACTTGCACTCCAGGTTTGACGGGATTTTTTTAGCTTGGAGCTCATGTGTGATATTTTGACTAACAGGCACATGGGAGAAGAGTGAAGGGTATGGAGTCCACCTCTTATCAGTGAGGTGTGTGTGTGCGTGTGCGTGTAAAGTAACCTTTTTTTGTTTTGGCTCTGAGCTCCAGCACTGAACCCCATTTTGCATGACATTACATTACATGGCATTTAGAAGACGCTCTTCTCCAGAGCAACGTACAACAAAGTGCAGATCAAACACAAGTACAAGTGCGAAGAGGACCTGAGAGGACAGTACAGTTCCGAGTCCTAGTGTAACCATACAGATGTATTCTTCAAGGGTTACGATTATATCAACTTCCAAACTAGCATACCACAGTTGGCAGCTAGAATACGCTGAGTACAACAATACAAGAACTAATACAAAAAACAACAATATCTACAGAACTATATAAATGCCATTCCAGTCTATGACATATATCAGGCTAATCATGGTGGTGAAGGTATAGCCTGAAGAGAGGAGTCTTCAGTCTGTGCTTGAAAGAGGTCAGAGACTCTGCCGTTCTGACATCCACCAGGAGGTCATTCCACCACCGTGGGACCAGGACAGACAGCAGTCGTGAGCGAGAAGTGCAGGTGTGGCGAGGGGGAGGCGCCAGACGGCACAAAGTGGCAGAAAGGAGGGGTCTTGGTGGTGTATAGGTCTTGATGAGTGATTGAATATATACAGGGGCTGATCCCTTAACTGCCTGGTACGCAAGCACCAAAGTTTTAAATTTGATCCGAGCCATAACAGGCAGCCAGTGGAGGTTGCTGAGTAGGGGGGTGACATGTGAATGTCTGGGAACATTGAATACCAGACGGGCTGCAGCATTCTGGATCAGTTGTAGGGGTCTGATGGCAGATGCTGGAAGTCCAGCCAGCAGAGAATTGCAATAGTCCAGGCGGGACAGGACCATTGCTTGGACAAGGAGCTGAGTGGAGTAGGTGGTGAGAAAGGGTTGGATTCTCCGGATGTTGTACAGGAAGAACCTGCACGCCCGGGTCACCGTAGCGATGTTTTCAGAGAAGGATATCCTGTTCTCCATCACCACTCCAAGGTTTCTTGCACTAGGGGATGAGGTCACTGTGCTATCCCCTAGTGAGATGGAAAAATCGGAGAAGAGGGATTAGAGCAGGGATGTAGATTACCTCCATCTTACCTGGGTTGAGCTTTAGATGGTGGTTGCCCATCCAGCTCTGGATGTCTCCCAGGCAGGCGGAGATACGGGTAGAGACCTGTGTGTCCGATGGGGGAAAGGAGAGAAAGAGTTGGGTGTCATCGGCATAATGATAGGAGATGCCATGAGCAGAGATAACAGGGCCAAGGGATCTCGCGTAGATGGAGAAGAGGAGGGGTCCGAGGACTGAGCCCTGGGGGACTCCTGTAACAAGGGGTTGAGGGGTTGACACTCCTCCAGCCCAGGACACCTGGGAGGACCGGTCAGAGAGATAAGATTTAATCCACTCTAAGGCTGTGCCACAGATCCCTGTGGATGCCAGGGAGGCTAAGAGGATGGAGTGGTTGACCGTGTCGAACACCACAGAAAGGTCAAGAAGGATCAGGACAGAGGAGAGAGAGGTTGCTCATGCAGCCTGAAGGGACTCGTTGACAGAGAGGAGTGCGGTCTCCGTCGAGTGTCCAGGTCTGAAGCCGGACTGGTGGGGTCCAGCAGGTTATTTTGTGAGAGGAAGGAAGAGAGTTGGTTGGAGGCAGCTCGTTCAATGGATTTGAATAGATAAGGAAGGAGAGATACCGGAAGGTAGTTTTGAATGCAGGAGGGGTCTAGTGGGGTCTAGCAGCCAGAGGACAGAGAGGAGTTAACAAGGGAGGTGACAAACGGGAGGATGTCAGGCGTGATTGCCTGAAAGAGGTTTGAGGGGATGGGGTCCAGGGCACAAGTAGTAGGGTGGTGGGAGAGCAGGAGGTGAGACACATCAGCATCTATAAGGGGACAGAAAGAGGAGAAACAGGGGGCAGGCACAGAAAGGGAGGCAGGCACAGAGGTGGGGGTGATCGCGAAGGTGCTACGGATATCTCTCAATCCCCTTCTCAGGTTGAGAAGGGGATTGAGGCAGAGGAGCTAGGGGGATAGAGAAGGAAATGAAGTGGTGATCAGACATATGTAAAGGGGTAACAGTGGGGTTAGAAGAGGAGCAGTTCCTCAGAAAGATCAGGTCGAGAAGGTTTCCAGCCTTGTGAGTTGGGGGAGAGTGCTGCAGGGAGAGGTCAAAGGAGTGAAGTAGTGGTAAGAAGGCAGCAGACTGGGAGGCTTCCAGGTGGATGTTGAAATCTCCCAGGAGGATAAGTGGGGTGCCATCCTCAGGGCACAAGTACAGTGTGAAGCTTATCAAGGAAACCTCCCAGGGGACCTGGAGGACGAGAACCCCATTTTGCCTCCAGAACAGCCAAAATTCTTTGCAGCGTGGGTTCAAAAAGGTGCTAGAAACATGCCTTTTGGTCCATGCTGACTCAATTGACTATTTTAAGCCACACATTCATGGTACAGCCTCCCATTCTGACCCATCCCAAAGGTGCTCTGTTGGATTGAGATCTGGAGACTGTGCCGGCCACTGGAGGAGACTGAAGCCACTGTCAGGTTCATGGAACCAGCTTGAGACGATGTGTGCTTTGTGACATGGCATGTTGTACTGCTGGAAGTATCCATTTGAAAAGAGGAACACTGGCCATAAACAGATGCATATACTGAACCGGTATTAATAAGCTTAATGTGTGCCAAGAAAACATACATCCTACTACTGTTACAACGGTTTGTATATGTGCCTACCACTTTAAGGGACCAAAAGTAATGGGACAAACTAACAATCATAAATCAAACTTTCACTTTTTAATACTTGGTTGCAAATCTTTTGCAGTCAATTACAGCCTGAAGTCTGGAACGCATAGACATCACCAGACGCTGGGTTTCATCCCTGGTGATGCTCTGCCAGGCCTCTACTGCAACTGTCTTCAGTTCCTGCTTGTTCTTGGGGCATTTTCCCTTCAGTTTTGTCTTCAGCAACTGAAATGCATTGGATTCAGGTCAGGTGATTGACTTGGCCATTGCATAACATCTCACTTCTTTGCCTTAAAAAACTCTTTGGTTGCTTTTGCAGTATGCTTCGGGTCATTGTCCATCTGCACTGTGAAGCGCCGTCCAATGAGTTCTGAAGCATTTGGCTGAATATGAGCAGATAATCTTGCCCGAAACACTTCAGTATTCATCCTGCTGCTTTTGTCAGCAGTCACATCATCAATAAATACAAGGGAACCAGTTCCATTGACAGCCATACATGCTCACGCAATGACACTACCACCACCATGCTTCAATGATGAGGTGGTATGTTTTGGATCATGAGCAGTTCCTTTCCTTCTCCATTCTCTTCCCATCATTCTGGTACAAGTTGATCTTTGTCTCATCTGTCCATAGGATGTTGTTCCAGAACTGTAAAGGCTTTTTTAGATGTTGTTTGGCAAACTCTAATCTGGTCTTCCTGTTTTTGAGGCTCACCAATGGTTTACATCTTGTGGTGAACCCATTGTATTCACTCTGGTGAAGTCTTCTCTTGATTGTTGACTTTGACACACATACACCTACCTCCTGGAGAGTGTTCACTGTTGTGAAGGGATTTTTCTTCACCGGGGAAAGAATTCTTCTGTCATCCACCACAGTTCTTTTCCGTGGTCTTCCGGGTCTTTTGGTGTTGCTGAGCTCACCGGTGCGTTCTTTCTTTTTAAGAATGATCCAGTTGATTTGACCACACCTAATGTTTTTGCTATCTCTCTGATGGGTTTGTTTTGATTTTTCAGCCTAATGATGGCTTGCTTCACTGATAGTGACAGCTCTTTGGATCTCATATTGAGGGTTGACAGCAACAGATTCCAAATGCAAATAGCACACTTGAAATGAACTCTAGACCTTTTACCTGCTCCTTGTAAATGAGATAATGAGGGAATAACACACACCTGGCCATGGAACAGCTGAGCAGCCAATTGTCCCATTACTTTTGGTCCCTTAAAAAGTGGGAGGCACATATAGAAACTGTTGTAATTCCTACACCGTTCACCTGATTTGGATGTAAATACCCTCAAATTAAAGCTGAAAGTCTGCAGTTAAAGCATATCTTGTTTGTTTCATTTCAAATCCATTGTGGCGGTGTATAGAGCCAAAAAGAGGAGAATTGTGTCGATGTCCCAATATTTATGGACCTGACTGTACGCTCTATCAGTGCTTGGTGTGTAAACAGACATACGCTCTCAGTGCTTATTGTAGACAGAAATACCCTCCTCAGTGCTTAATGCATAGACAGACATACGCTCTATCAGTGCTTAGTACTTAGACATATGCTCTGTCAGTGTGCAGAGTGGGGACATACCTTTGCTAATGAATTGTGACAATGAACAGCGCTAACCTTGGCATCCTCAAAAAGTGCCATTTAGTGATATGGCTATGTGTGTGTTAGCTCCTCATTGGCTGAAATTTGTGACCTTTCATTCCGATTTGCCAGAATGCATGAATCATTTTACCCATCCCTTTGAGTTTCTCTATGGCTCCACTGCTCAACTAATCCCTCTGTGAGCTGCTAGTCTCGCCATGCTGGTCTCTCTCTAATACAGCATCCACTGAACAAATTCAAATTCAAAAATTTAACTGACGCAATGAGCACACCAGTGCCGCTAAGGCACATTCATAAATACCAGATGGAACAAGGATAGTATGCGGCCTCCTTTAATCTCTCCATTTATCCGAGCCGGGCTTTCAAAGGCTGCAGTCTTTATTATTTCTGTCTTGTGACAAAATGTCAGGCTCTTGTGTTGAGCCCTAATTTTGCGTGCTTTCTGATTAAACACTCAGAAGTTAGACCTCTGCACACCCAGCCTGCTTTGAAGAAGGCTCTGTGCCTAAAAGCATTGGCGTTTTGAAAGAATTAGGATAAATACATTAACTTCCATTGGTTAATTTTGACATTCAGTTTTTGCCTGTCTTGCACCGCGGTTGTGTAGTGTATTTTTGTGTAGTTATCCTTGCTTCAGTCTAACTTCACCACTCCGTTGAAATGCATACATATCATCTTTTTGTATTTACTAGGCAGCTGCCCTTAGCCAGGATAAATGACTGGCCTTATATGCAGTATAATCCTTGCCTGTTCTCAACATTTCAGGGCATTTTCTCACGAGTAGCACACAACAGCTGTGCCCCCGCCCCGTATTCAAACCTGCAACCCTTTCAAGGTATCAGGTCCGGCTCCCTGATCTACGTGCAGCTCTGCTGCGCGGTGTATGCAGAGGGCGGGGACAGAAAAACCTGTTTGTGCGTCAGATTTGAGCCGTTACTGTTCAAATTTGGAGTCCGCTCACCGATAGCGGAGAAAGGTGCCCAGGTTTCTGTGTGAATGTTCTGCAGCTTTATCGATTGATCGCCGTCAGTGGCTGCCAGGCGATTAAGATCAACTGTGGAGTTTGATTATTGCGGTCTGCGCTTGCTGCAGTGGCACTGCCCTTGCACCTTAAAATTCTGATGACATCATTCAAGCTGAGCAATGTCGTTTATTTCCATAGATGGCTGTTGAGTCAGCTAAGGTACTTGGCTGAAAAGGTTTGAGCCCTCGTCTCACTTCAGTTGGTCATTTCATTAACCAGAAATCGGTACAGCTAGCCAGGTTATTTAATTACCCAGCTAACATCGTTAGTTGGCCATGTCATCAACCAGCTAATGCTGTTAGCTTGGCCATGTCATCAACCAGCTAATTCCGTTAGCTTGGCCATGTCATCAACCAGCTAATTCCGTTAGCTTGGCCATGTCATCAACCAGCTAATTCCGTTAGCTTGGCTAAGTCATGTAGCCTCAGGGTTGGACCTCTCTCCATTGTTGCTCTCTGGCTTAACCTCCTCTGATGGTTGCGCTGCTGTGGTACATTACATTACATTACAAGGCATTTAGCAGACGCTCTTATCCAGAGCGACGTACAACAAAGTGCAGATCAAACACAAGTACAAGTGTGAAGAGGACCTGAGAGGACAGTACGGTTCCGAGTCCTAGTGTAACCACACAGATACAATTGGAACCCTTGAAGAATACATCAACTTCCAAACTAGCATACCACAGTTGGCAGATGGAATACCCCGAGTACAACAATACAATAGCTAATACAAAACACAACAATATCTATATAACTATATAAGTGCCATTATAGTCTATGGCATATATAAGGTTAATCATGGTGGTGAGTTAGGGAGGGAAAGGTGTAGCCTGAAGAGATGAGTCTTCAGTCTGCGCTTGAAAGAGTTCAGAGACTCTGCCATTCTGACATCCACCAGGAGGTCATTCCACCTCCGTGGGGCCAGGTCAGACAGCAGTCGTGAGCGAGAAGTGCAGGTGTGGCGAGGGGGAGGCGGAGCCAGACGGCACGAAGTGGCAGAAGGGAGGGGTCTTGCTGGTGGTACGGTGTAGTGTTGGGGTACGATACAATTACACAGGTAGTCAGAATGTGTATACTGACTGCCAGCAAAGACTGTGTTTACAGTTTGAGTGAGTCTTGGGACAATCCCAAGTGTGGTTTGGACTGCACATGGGCGTCTGCTTTTCTCTTATGTTTATTTAGAAAAGCCGCCAGTCTGGTTTGTAACCAAAACCGTGCCAGTGCCAGCTGTGGCCAGCGTCCCGGCAGGGCGACATACAGTTGGCCCCCACGGTGACCCCTCCTGGCGTCTCTCGAGATTACAATAATAAAACTAGAGACTAGGGGCCGTTCGGCAGACAGTCTTATCCAGAGCGACGAGCAACACAGTGCATAACCATAACCAAGTGTGCTGAAAGCCCTAGAGGGAAGTACAGTGCCAAGTGCTAGGAATGATTCATTGTATTAATTGTTTGTGCAAGTGTGAGAACTACAATAAACAGATGTTAGCCAATAAGAAATTAGGGGGAGGTAGAGAGGGATTTCCATCCATCCATTATCTGAACCCGCTTATCCTGATCAGGGTCGCAGGGGGCTGGAGCCTATCCCAGCATACATTGGGCGAAAGGCAGGAATACACCCTGGACAGGTCGCCAGTCTATCGCAGGGCACACACACCATTCACTCAGACACTCATACCTACGGGCAATATAGACTCTCCAATCAGCCTAACGTGCATGTCTTTGGACTGTGGGAGGAAACCGGAGTACCCGGAGGAAACCCACGCAGACACGGGGAGAACATGCAAACTCCGCACAGAGAGGCCCCGGCCGATGGGGATTCGAACCCAGGACCTCCTTGCTGTGAGGCGGCAGTGCTATCCACTGCACCATTCGTGCCGCCTTAGAGAGGGATTTATTAACCTAAATTTAATTCATTATCTGTGTGAACAGTGGGGATATACACTCACCAAGCACTTTATTAGGTATTTATTAGACTTATTTGTTAGACTTCTACTGCCGATCCGAGTTATGATGCGTTGTGTGTTCAGAGATGCTCTTCTGCATACCACTGTTGTAATGTGTGTTACTGTCAGCGTCCTGTCAGCTTTGATCAGTCTGGACATTCTCCTCTGATCTCTCTAATTAATTAAAGTGTTTCTGTCTGCAGAACTTTTTTTTTTTTTGCACCATTCTTTGCAAACTCAAGAGACTAGTGTGCTTGAACATCCCAGGAGATCAGCAGTTTCTGAGATGCCACTCAAACCAACCTGTCTGCCTCCAACAATCATTCCACGGTCAAAGTCATTTTGATCACATTTTTTCACCCATTCTGATGGTTCATGTGAACATTAACTGAAGCTCCTGACCCGTATCTACATGACTGTATGCATTGCACTGCTGCCGCACAATTGGCAAGAATAAGTAGGTGTAAAAGTAAAAATGTTCCTAATAAAGTGTACATGAAGTGATATCTAAAAGGTGATAAAAGGCAACTCTTGTCAGACAAGTTAACTTTTGAAAGTGCACACTGTGAGACTGCCATGATACTGATGGACCAGTAGAGGGAGACATTGCCCAAAGTTTCCAGCACTGCTTTTGGTCCAGGCAGTGCAGGAGCCTTACAAACCAACTTTACAACCACACTGGAAACAGTGGTTGTAGCTGCTGTTTGTGTTTGTTTGCTATTGGTGCACTCTAAGGATTTGCAGCATAACTGGCATAATGCCATCTAATCTGTAGCATTGATTTGGAAAGTAACAAATGCACTAGATTACTGTCAGTCTGTCTCTCTCAACCATCCACCTGCCTGTCCGACTGTGTGTTCTTGGACTTTCCATTGTATGGATGGAGTAGAATTTCTGCATTGGTGGTAGTGATGTTTTGCAGTTATTAGAAAAGCTAATGGGCTAATGACAGCTGCAGAGTTACACATCACTGTTATATTTAGCTGACACTTTTATCCAAAGCAACTTACAGTTGATTAGACTAAGCAGAGGACAGTCCCCCCTGGAGCAATGTGGGGTTAAGGGCCTCCCAGTTGACATGAGGCTACTGGCTGTCTCGTACTGTAGCAGCAGTACTGCAGAGCTCTATAAAACACACCAAAGCCTTTTCCCATTCAGTGGCAATAAACCTGAAAGAAAGGGCAGCCAAACTGATCCCTTGTGCTGCCTTCAGAAAGGCCTGCTGTGTACACACACAGTATAACTGCCTCTAGGTGCTGTGGGACTCGACGACCAATTATAGCCAGAGACCGTCTATAGCAGGGGTGCACAACAAGGGCCGATCTGTTTCGGGATTTTGTGCCAACTTCTGGTCTTAATTATTTAATTGACTCAGTCATAACTTATCTCACATGTGTATGAGTACCGGCTACAGCTGCAGACTGCAAGTGTATCCTTAAGATTTAACTTGCTCAAGTACAGGCTTGAACCAGGGAAATTTATGCAGCTGTCAGCAAATGAAAAACAAGGCGACTGGTTGGAACAAAAACCAGTACGCAGACCAGCCCTCGAGGACCGGAGTTGTGCACCCCTAGTCTGAAGGAACTGGAGAGGGTAGGAGGGGTTAGGCAGTGAAGCACCCAGAAGAATGTCTGCTGAGCCCAAAAGAGCTTTCTGCCCATTGACTTCAATGTAAAACCCAGGCTGATTTAACAACCAAAGAAAACCGAATCGGTCAATTTTCTTACATTATGTGTAGTAGTTTCACAATTACTGTTTTGTTCCAGACATTTTTGGAAAATATTGAATTATAATACCTTTGAATTTGTATTGAAATCATATTAAGCCCTCTCTCCAATCTCTTGTCTATGAGGTCTATAAGAATATAATCGAAAATGTTGACTAATATTACCTCAAAGTGATGGAGTAAAACCTGGAATGCTCCCACATATGGAACAAGGACTGAAGTCAAAAGAACAGTCCTGGGTTTTACTCATTACGGTTTGAGTCAACTCCGTAATCGTGTTTTGTGAGAAATCCCCCCCGGTCAGAGCCCCAGCACTTGAAATGGATCCAGGTTTTTGTTAATCATCAATTATCTGGTTTGACTGAAACTGCCCCCTCCCCAATTCACAAGGACAGCCGCATTCCTGATCCCCCGTTTACATCTGAGTGAGACTCCTGCTCTCTAGCTTTCACATATTTCAACTGAGTCATTCAGACTGCATTCATTATTTAGAAATTGTTTAACTATTTGAGGTCGTTTACATCCTCTGTTAGTTGCAATGACAGTAGACATTTGAAATCTGAATTAACACCATCGGCTTAATTTTGCTGGTTTGTATTCATCTATACACTTTTTATACATTTTAGTTGGACAAAGGTTTTGTGCCAAATTATTATTATTTATTCATTTTTAAGATTCATATTCATACATATGCTTCTAGTTCATTAACAGAGAATTTATCCACGAAATAGGAGTTTAAAAGGCTTTGCCTTACAAAATAAAAACAAATTCATAACGTGGTTGGCTTTAACAAAATGTAAAAAATAACAATGCAATCTTGAGCCTGTGCCATTGGAAACGCAGCCGATGAGCTGGATAAAGACAGAAACAGTGGAGCTGCCCGTGTCTGCAGCTCGGTTCAGAGCTAGCTGCAGTGGAGCTGTGAGCTGCTGAATCTGAACCTAAAGCCATCTGCTCTGCTGGCATTCATCATCGATACAGACTGTGTTTGTGATCAAACACCTCAGTCATGTTCCAAGACAATCCTTTCACCGTATGACCTTAAAGTGGCAATCTATGATTTCTTTCAGATGAACAAATACCATTTAAGACATATTTCTGGGCATTTCTCTAGCAATGACCATTGAGACTGTATGAGATTGTATAATTTCATTTCTGTACATTAGAAAGTTAGTGGCGGGCCCTGACCTGAATGGAAATCCACACAGGGAAATCACAGAAGCCAATGGAAGAAACAAGTGTTGCGAGTGTGTAGTTTGCGTGCCAACTTCAGGCAGTAATGCAGTTTTAGTGGCATTAACACAATAGGACGAGGAGTTTGAGCACAGCTGTCTTTGTCTGAAGTAACAACATCGGATGAAAGTACAAGTACTGAAGAGACCGAAAAATGGAAACCACACCTACAATCACAAGAAGGAAAACGTGTGAGGAGGCTGTATGTTGTGGGGAACTATGGGAATTGAAGTGTAGAATAGACCTGTTATGACCACCAGTCACCATGGGTGGCTGCTGAATCCTACAAAACTGAGGAAATCATAGATTTCCAAAAACAAATGTTTGTCTGTTGTTCTGTTCCCCATTCTGGAGAGAACCTCGGAAACTAGATGTTTTAATCTCTTATAAACAGCAGCTCCAGTTTGTTCCCCTGAGCCCGTCTGTGTGTCTCTGGGCTCACAGAGAAACAAGCCCTGTGTTTTTTGAGTCCTGGAAACTTGGGCTGGAAACTAGCCTACCTTTCTCCCACCGCCCAAAATCACTGATGTGGATTATGGGACCCAACTGTCGTTTTCTTTTACCCTCTACTTAAAGGCATAGTTCACTTTCTGCAGTTTTAGTCCATGTTTTTACCCAGAGCCAGACATTTTAGATACTTTGAGGTTTCTGATGACATTAACAAGCTGCTTTGAAGGTTTTTATGGTTTAGCTTTAGACCACAAACTTGTGAAAGCCTTATACCAACCACTGCTAAGCCAGCACATCAGACACATCTGTCAGTATCTAGAATATCCTTTGCATTAGAACTGAAATACTAAAATATGAAACTCAAATACAGAAAAAACAGAAGTAAACCATCCTTAGAACAGGCTAAATCCCACATTTGTTTTCGTAAATACCAGAGTAATTCTGTTTGCGTGTTAGCCAATACCAGCGAGCAGTTCTGCATTTCCCCACATCATCGCTTGAGCACACCTGACCCCAGATTGTCATGAGACATTTTGTTTATCAGCGGTCTTTCCCTTCATCTTGCCTGACTACATTCCTTCAGAAACTTTGACACCAGGCCTGACGTCACAGAAGAAGTTTCATCCTGATTGGTTGAAGGGGAGGTCAGGGGGTCAGGAAGGGTGGAGGAGGGGCAGGGGTTCCTCCTGGGCTGGGTGGAGTGAGAGCAGGTGCTGGAGAAGTGTCTGACTGTGACAGCAGGCTGTGCTGTGTCACATTTACCAACATTTACTTGTTCATCCACGCTTAAGATGTAACAAGCCGAAGTGTTGGGAAATGAATACCATATTCCTCTG
Source organism: Conger conger (assembly GCF_963514075.1). Classification (NCBI taxonomy): domain Eukaryota; kingdom Metazoa; phylum Chordata; class Actinopteri; order Anguilliformes; family Congridae; genus Conger; species Conger conger. The sequence continues at coordinate 12,424,328 of NC_083771.1, forward strand.
AAATTGCACCTCTTCTCTATACTTTTACTTTTATAGCTAATTAATATGACAGTCAGCGCCCGCTTTGGCAGTTAATTTCAACGGAGAGAAAACTAAACGCCCACTGCCAATCCAAGTTATGTCACGGACCCAACATGGAGCCAAGAGGAACAATCCCCAAGCAGTGACTTGAATAAAATAAAATAAATAATAAAAATGACTGTAAAATAACTTGCTTTCAGTCACAGAAATTCACTCAGGCACTTTTGTACCTGTACAATTAACAGGGCTAACCAATTAAAAATCAACTGAATCCTGGTTCAATTGTTTTTTTTGTTTTTGATAGGGGCGGGTGCCTCTGAGGCATTCTCCCCCCCCCCCCCCCCCACACACAGAAGTGGTCACAGATGGACAGGGGCCCAGGGCTTTCTTAAATTCCTAAAATTCTTCACCTTCCCTTTTCTCTGCTCGCTTACCGAGGCCTTCGGCCAGGAGGTGGGGCCTGCTCCGGGCCTCAGAGGGTCTGGTGTGCACCTGAAACAGCCGTGTGGTAACCCGGAGCAGACCCGCCTCCACCACGACGAACACAGAACCTGGGGAGACGGTTATTCTACGCAGTGGAAAAGGACGCTTTAGCACCTTTCCTAAACTACCATCAAGTCTACCAGCGTTCACTTCAGCTGCCTGCGCTCGGTCTGATTTTGAGCGTTAGAAATGAGTTTTTTGCGTGTTTGAAAGTTGAGGCTCCTCCTGGGTTACATATTGGGAGTTGTGGAACTGATACAGGGGTATTCAGCTGTAAAAACAAGCGGGGAAGTGGGCATGGAGACCTCATCAGCCTCATGCTGTTTCCCCTGTTCAAAGACACGTCCGTATCCTTACCGATCTTCTGGAACTGGTACAGTAGTCATAGATAAGCTGAACTGGAGGTGAGAGCAACACTAGTTTCCGCGATATGACCTATACGCCAGTGAAACGGCTCTTTCAGGGGGAATTTTTAGAGGGCAGGGAGTCAATTTACCAGGAAGTGAATGTAAAAAAACCAAAAAAAACACAAGTATTGCAATTTTTTGGAATATATACTTGAAGATGTGTTCATATGGTTATGAACAATTGATTAATTGAGGAAAAAGTTTATTGTGATTTCAGCTTGTCTTTAAGCTGTAGGGAAACAAGTGGGGGAATGGGCATGGTGACCTGGGTGGTCCAACACCCACCACCTCAGTCTCGTGGCACACTTCCCGTTCAAAGACGCTTTCACAGCCTTTAGACACGGCTGGCAAATCCAAACCTGACGGAAGCCCTGCTCTCTCCCTGCTGGGGGACTGTGACCTGACCCCGTCTCTAAAGCGCGAGGGAAGAGCCATCACCCATGTTCCACCCCCTCCCCGTTGCCCCCTAACCCTCTGTAGAATCCTGCAAATTGACTACCGAAACATTGTTCGTTTCCATGGTAGCCATATCGTGTGCGTGTGTGTGTGTGTGTGTGTGCATACCTTTCCCTTGACCATACCTGCAGTTATCACCCTGGCCCACAGTCTGCGTTTGAAACGGTGAAGTTAGCAGTGGACCAGCGGCTCACATCCAATCACTCGTCTCTTTGAGCTGCACACAAGGTCAGCTTATGTAACCAGCCCCACAGAACTCTGGGATTTCTCCTTCGCGATGGGACCCAGCCAGATCACAGACCAGGTTTTGTGAAATCACCACTCAAACAGCATGTCATTCCGCAACACCCATGAAGGAAGACAAAGACTCTTCTTTAAGCCTGATTTACACTTCACATACCCTGGAGACAAATGTCATGTGCCGAAATTTATGCATTTTCAACAGAAGAAAACGTTCCACTGCACTCTTCCCCCCTCAGCGTCGTGCACCTGTAGAATTATTTTGTCATATGGCAGACAGTCAAACCTTGTCACACTGCTCTGATTGGACAGCCAGATGGACTATTTTCAAAAAAGTACTCGGCTGTTTGCCGACTTGTATTAAATCAGGCTTTACAGCCCCAAAAGCACACTCCCTTTATGATGTTTGAATCTCTGCACACCGCTTCTGTTAAACACCAGACTCATATGTTTTTTTTTGTTGTTTTTTTTTTTAAGCCCAGATTTACACTCAATTGCACAGGCATTCAGCTTCATGGTTCTGCATTTCAGAACAGGATTTCAAACGGAAAAGTCCAGTGATAGCCTGTAAGGTGTGAGGCTCCATACGTTAGCGGTGGTAATGATTACCCTTCGGACCGTGGGGGTGGGCAGGAGATGGAGGAAAGGGGGTCGAGGGGGGTCTAAGTCAGAGCCTGCTCCGAAGAGCTTAGATGAAAAAGATGGCACTTTCAACTAAGTTGTTCCCTGTTCAACTTTAGCCTAGCCGTACCAGAGGCCGGGAAGTGCCATGAGCGTGTAGTGTAGTGCAGTTACGCGATTCCACTCTTCCTCTCTGAGAAAAGCCAGGGAAAAGTTTTAATTTCAAGACAGTGTGCACGTGCGATGGCAAACAACTGCAAGAAATTGCTTTATCCTCTGCATTAGCGCTATATTTCACCAAAGTAAACCGTCCATTTTTGTACCAAACAATATGGGCCTTCCAACGCCCTGTGCCCATAAGGACTCAAAGTATGGCTCATCCTAAGAAACCTTCCAAAAGAGACCCATTGTAAAAGAAAAGTATACATAAGTAGATTTAAACACGGAACAGATTACCCTCGGAGTTGGACTGCTCTATTGTTTGTCTTGTACAGAAGCTGAGCCCTAATCCACAGCTCTGTAATGGGACGGACCATTGTAGCCTATGATATGACGATGAAACTGATCCTTGTGAAAATGATAGCTTTTGCACAGAACATACTAGCACATCTCCAATCTTAACCAATGAGGTTCCTTGGTTGAAGGACAACGGGACAACGTTTCCCATGAGCCACTGTGACTCACCTCGACTCACAGTGAAGAGCTGATCATTTTCCGTTCCGTTTTTCTCTCCAAAATTGTGAGTCAGTGATGCGATTTAAAATCCGAACCAAACTAGCAGTGCCCATGTTGCATCGATGACTACGATTCTACTGTGAAGAGCTGGACTTCACACAAACACAAACTACATCCAAACAGCAATTCATGCGTCTATACTATTGTACAACACAGGTCATGCTTGGAAACCAACTAATCTGTCTGAATCAAAGCAGTTCTGCAAGGAACAGTGGGTTAAAATTCCTCCACAGCGAAGTAAAAGACTGATATCAAATTGCAGGTTGCAATTTAGCCTTTTGGTCGCAGTTAGGCCTATTGCTGCTAAAGGTGGTGTAGCCAGTTACATTTAAGGGGGCAATTACCTTTCCACAGAGGAGATTTGGCTGTTTGATTAATTAATTTAAAAACAGGCTTGCATTTACTCAAGTTTGCTTTATCTACTATTACATATTGTCTAAAGATCTGAAACCGATCAGTATAGGGCTATTCTATGCCAACTCCAGGAGGTTGCACCATCGGACTTCTTTGATTTTCTCTTTCCGTGTGTTGGTAGACCATTGTGAGAATGAAGCTTCATACTCCGTAACTTTTTGCTGGTAGAACCTTGTAAAGTTTGCTTGAAATCAGGAAAGGGGCAAATAATTTCATGGCACAGCATAACACTGAAGCACCAAAGAGTTATGCTGAAGGAGCCGCATTTCAGGAAATATTTCGCTGATCCTCTCACTCTCAGCGTCATGGAGGAAAAGTATTTGTTGATTTTGGCGGTCTCCTCCGGGGTGTAGATCTCCGTGATAAGACTTTCACAAGAGACGGTTTTGTGAGTTAAGCAGAAGATCCAGTTCCCTCGTTGTCACGGTCAACGTCTTTTCGAAAGTCTGCCTTTTCTAAACCTGCCGAACGTGTGCGCAAGCAGGAATGACAGGCTCAGAACAGAGACCTTCCGGATACTTCTGCCCCTCAAACAGACCACGGAGCCGAGGAGCCATATTACTGGTATTACTGTTATTCATTTAAATCAGCAGACACCCAGGAAGCCTTTTGTTGTTGAAGCCTTTTGTAGCTGCATTTTCCCTTTATGAAGCCGGATGTTTTATGCTTCCTTTCATGCTAAGCTTCTTGCTCCCGGGTATGACTGCTTTGCCCCAACAAGGGGTTAAACTGGCAACTCCCTGGTTTAAACTGCCAAGTCCATTAAACACAACACCACATTATACAAGTCTATGAGTGCGAGCGAGTTCATGCGGTCATGGCTGTAACAGCACTTGTTGTTGAGGCAGAATGCACTGATTTTAGGCGGATCAAGTACTCAGATGCATTTTCATACCGTGTGTTTTAAAAGGTAATCTGTGCAGCCTGGCCAATAAAAGGCCCTTAAATTATAAAATGCAACCCTAAAAAACAAAAGCCCGACTCCATTGAGCAGCTGGAGTGTGAGCCCAGGGGGTGCAGTGAAAGGCGGCCTCCAGCAGGAGGAGCTGTGGGACGCACATTCCAGAGTGTTCCGCCAGCGCTGCTCCTGTGACCACTCCTGGCTCACCTCCGCCCGGCTCCGGAGCAAGACCCGCTCTCCCCCTCCCATCTCCCCACCAGGGAGAGGCCGCTCACTTCGTCAGCAGCAGGAGCGCCCGCAGTGTACACTTCACGCGGGGAGCCAGGCATTCTTCACCAGCAGCGAGGCTCCTCTTCGTTCCCTCCCGCTTCTCTGACAACAGACCAGCCCTGAGCGAGAGAGGAGGCGGAGCCTGAGCGCTCAGCGAATGAAGAGAGAGGGGGCGGAGTCTGAGGGCTGAGCACTGAGCGAATGAGGAGGGAGGGGGGCGGAGTCCCCGTGCTCAGGGCAGAGCTCTGGCAGACAGCTGATCACTGCCGTGGTATTCGAAGCTGGGAGGCAGAGAGTGAGAGTGAGAGAGGGAACTGGAGCAAAGGAGTGCGAGAAACGGAGGAAGGTTTGGAGGAGTCACCGAGAAGGTTCTGGGAAGAAGCTGGAAGAGGTTTTTTTGGGGCATTTTCAGCAGGGCGGAGGAGCCTGGAGGGGAGGCGCTGCAGTGAAGCTCTGAGGATGAAGAGCGGGAGGAAGCATCGCTGAGGGATGTACAGACAGGGCGAGCGTGCTGCTGGCTGGATGTAAACACCGGGGGAGCGTGGTCATTCGGGGGCTGCCCATGTGATAAAGCCCCGTATCCCAGCCTTGGGAAGAGAGAGAGAGAGAGAGGTGGGCTGAGGCGGACATCTTGTCAGAAGCCTCTGTCGGTTCTGCTGGGTTCTGCGGACCCAGCCCAGCGAGATGTCCTGGGCTCTGCTCTCCCCCGTGCAGTGGGCCAAATGGACCTGGTCCGCAGTTCGGGGCGGAGGAGAGGAGCAGGAGGAGGAGATGAAGGAGGAAGAGGAGGAGGGAGAGACAAAGGTGGAGGAAGAGCTCTGTCGTGAGGAGGATAGGCAGTTCCCTCGATCTGGGAGGTACAGAACCATGAGAGTGTGTGTGTGCCTGCCTGTCTGAGTGCACATGGTGGAGTTTGTGTGTGCATGCCTGTGTGTTCACATTTGTGTATGGTTTGTGTGCCTCTGCGCACACGTGTTTGTACACATTTGTATTTGGGTTGTGTGTGTCTGTGCGCGCGTACGTGGTTGTGCATGGGTGTGTGTGTGTGTGTGTGTGCCTGTGCGTGTGCATGTCTGTGCCTGGAGGGGAGGATGCCTTCAATTCCACGTGTCAGAGTGAGGCTCTGTCGAACGCAGCGCTTTGTTTACGGGTGTGACGTCATAGTGGGGAGAGGCGCGGCGGGCGGACAGACAGACAGACGCACTATATCCTCATTAATCAGAGCGTAGGGGTCTGCTCGGCACGCTCGCTCGCTAATGGCCGCGCGTTCGCTGGAGCGTTGTGGGGGGGGCTCAGACAGAGGTGTAATGACACCCCCCTTCCCCTCCCCCGCTGTGAGGGGCTCACCCATCAGACTGATCTGAGATCTGTGATGAGCTCACAGGCCCCGCCCCGTGTTTACACCCAGTTCTCTCTGCTTGAGGTCGCGGCAGACCACAGCGGCAGCCCACCCAGACAACACCGCCGGCCCACCTCCTGATCAATTAACACGGTAACGCAAATGTGGCACGTTCCTTCAGCGTTCACGGCCAGACCTGGCACGAGAGAGCGAGGTGTGTGTGTGCGCGCGCGTTTACATTGCACGGTGTGTGTGCGCGCGCATGTGCATGTATAATATACATGGATGTATGCATGTGTGTTTAGGTATACACGTGATTATATCATTTTTTTAATCATCTTTCAATATACAAAATTCATGATTGTTATTTATTGTTTTTGTATAATGTTTGTAAAATTGTTTACTATACTTGGGCAACACTATTTTATTAAGCTCCATTCGAATCGAGAGAGAGGGAGAGAGATGTAGTTGATGAGATTTGGTTGTACTAGTGTGTGTGTGTGTGTGTGTGTATGTCGACACGGTGCTCAGTCAGCTGTACGCACTGGCACCCCCCTGTGGAGGGAGGGTGGGTGTTCAGGTACACTATGTACCGCAGTGTCATTAGAGGAGATCAGCAGGCAGGTACACCAGCCCTGGGCGTGTCATTTTAATATGGCTTTTAATAGCAGGGGGGTCCCCAGTGACCCATCCAATCCCAGCTATTTTAATAACCCCTGCCGTCTCCACCTCGCTGTACACGGACTGATCTGGTGCAAAATGGCGGCCATGCATCATTCAAGCGTGTATGTGCCAACTTCTGCTCGGTTTAATTAGCACAATCTTTTATGAATTGATATTCTAAGCTTCATTTCTTGAAAGTCCTCATTTCCAGTGATAACGAAAACCTGTATGCTGTGCATTTAAACGAGCGGTTTTGGACTTCTGTGAAGTTATGATATCATAACAATACGCTAATTTGCTAATTTAGCTAACAGAGGTTCATTGATGTTACTGAGCCTTAAAGACAGTCACTAAAACGGCCTGTTTTAGCTCATGAGAGGTGCTAGAGAAGACATGTAAAACTGGATAGAGATTGTTTTAGGTAGTTAAAACCACAGGGATATCAGGGCCTAAAATAAAACACTGGAGAGGTGTCCAGCAAAGGCCAAAAAATGTCAGGATAGCCAGAAACTGATACACCTCTCGTTGCCCACCTTGTTGTCTGGACCATTTGGTGTTCCCAGGAGCAGAGGAGCACAGGTACCATGTCCACAGCTGCACTGAGGGAGACTCACCCAGCAGATCATGGCTAGTACTCCCTGTGACTGTTCCCCTCCCTGCCTCTCAGAAATAAAGGCACCAAAAGTGCCTGAAAAGGAACAAATGCTTGTCTCTGGGGAGGTACCCTACTGGTACATAAAAATTGTACCCCCAGCCAGCATTATACGATCAATTTGTAAATTTTTTGCTTGGAAAACGAAACGAGAACATTACTGTATTTGGATACATTTGGGAAATGTACCTCCACTGTCAGTTTATTTCTGAGAGCGTGTGGCTTTAACAGGGACAGGTGAGGGGTGGACCCAAACACAGGTGCTACCTGAGCTGCAGGTGTTCAGAGACAGCACAGGGGGGGTGAGGGGGTCCCAACGTTTGCCTCTTCCCTTCACCTCCGGGGCCAAACCCGAAGCTGCTCCAGTGCCCGCCAAGAGCAGAACCTCCCCATCGCTCTTCTCCAGGAGAGAAACCCAGCGGCTAAAGACGGCAATCTCAACTATCAGCTCCTATTCCGCTTTAGCCCAGCCGCGCGTGAGGCTGGGAACTGCCATGAGCTCATGGGCGTAGTTACGCAAGTCCACTGTCGCTCTCTGTGAAAAGCCAGAGAAAGCGTTCAATTTCAAAACCCAACCCATCATAAAAACAGCGCTGAAGACTGCATAAGCAGATTTAAGGACGGAGAAATTGTGCCGCGGAGTTGGACCTCTCTCTCTATCGTTTCTCTCTGAAACAGCAGCTGCACTCTCCGCTGCACTCCCCAACCACCCCCCACCCCTCCCCCGTCTCTGATGCGCTGCAGCTTTCAGAACCTCTGGAGGGCAGAGACAGGATGGGGGGGGGGGGGGTGACAGGGGGATCGGGTCGGTTACTCTCCCTGTGAACCGTTTCGGGGTTTTATTTGCCTTTGATGTTCCGGGTCCCCAGCGGGCAGCATGAGCCAGGGTTTTTTTGGCTGTTTGCCTTCCCACAACACCCCCCCTCCCAGAAACTCAGGAGATCAGGCAGGTAGGGCCAGGGGTGTGTCTGGAGGCAGCTCATCACATTCTCTCTCTTTCCCTTTGTCTTTCTCCCTCAGCTCTGACTCCGAGGGCAATTTTGGGACCCCAGAGGTGCACACGCCCATTAGCGCCCCAGCAAAGGAGCTGGTAGAGCTGGAGGACCCCAACGCGAATGGCACAGGTAAGACTGCACACTGGGGCTCAGAGCAGGATGCCGGTCCTCACTCCTGGTCTTGGAGAGCCGCAGGGTGGGCTGGGGTCCTCACTCCTAGTCCTGGAGAGCCGCAGGGTGGGCTGGGGTCCTCACTCCTGGTCCTGGAGAGCCGCTGCATCTGCTGGTTTTTGTTGTTACTCAGCACTTAACTGATCAGTTCATGCAGTCGTTTACACAGTGACCTCACCCTGGTTTCTCGGGTCTGAATTGGTATTAAGGTGAAAAAATTCAATACAAGCAGACCCTGCGGCTCTCCAGGACCAGGAATGAAGGTCACACAGTCGATACACAGGTAGGATGCAGCTGTTGGACCCTGCTCCAACAAGGTGACTAACCTGCATTGCTCTAGTACAGTATATCTCCAGCTGTGCAAATGGACGCGGAGTCAGTTTCTCTGGATAAGAGCATGTGATTTAAATGGCAGGCGTGTTCGGTTCACCTATGAGTGCCTGTCGAGACGGAGGTCTTGAGATCCAGCTTTGTGATTACCGAAGCCAGGTTGGCACTGTTGTCACGTGAAGCGGGAGCAAGTCTGCTCACGGTCGCCATGGTAACAGCAGAAGGAGAACCCAACAGCCACTGGAGGACAGCGCTTCGATCGCGTGTGCTCGACACGTGCACGTCACCGAGGGACCGTGCACCACTGCCCGTCTTTCCCATCCACAGAGATAGCAGTATCAAATTCAAATTGCTTTATTGGCTTGACAAGATACAGCTTATGTTGCCAAAGCACAGAAAATAACAAGGAACATACTCCACTGAGCACATTATCATACACAGTAAACACCATAATTAATTGCACAGTTACACATTTGTTATATTGTGAACTGAGTTTGAGGATACAATGACAATGAGGTTGAATTGAGTGTAATTTTTAGACCCCCAAAAGGAAACAGGCTGTGTTTACCATGTTGGTTTACCACAGTGCTGGACTATTGCTCCCATCATTGTGCTTTCTCTGCACAATTCTGACACCTCAGTGGAATGCTCCCTGAACTACTGAGGTGAAATAGTACTGTATAGATCATGGGTTTTCCACATACAGTGTTTAGTGTCTTTAGATAGCTTGTGTTGTGGGAAATAGTTTTGTGTCATTGGTGGTGTGGTACACTGGTTGCTGAATAAAGATCTTATAGGAATAAACCACAGGTAATGCAAGTTACCTGTGAGTCAGCATCCAAAAGATTAACCAGATTTATTGGACATACAGAGATAACATCAGCAGGGCCATTGTTACCGCCGTCTTGTGACTCTTTATTTGATGATTTGTTGTTTTTCCTGTAAACCCTGGGTAAATAGAAGGAGACGTGGAATAGTTCAAGGAGACTCGCCAATATGACCTCCTGCGCACCATTCGTGCATAGCCATTCATATTAAGAAATGTAATTCTTGTAGCCCATTGTAATTCTATTTCTGCAATGCACATTGTTTAATAAATTATATTAATTTGAACCTGCATAACAGACATAGACAACCTAGGATACCCGCACCCTGTAGTCACTCGCCTATACACCAGTGCCGTCACAAGATACATTAGTGTATCATTGCAGGCTATACAGGCCAGAGGCACGTCCGCGTCTACACAGATAGATAGCGATCATAGAGAGCCACACTATTGTTCATTTTCAGTTCCTTTTGTTGAACTGTTAGAACAGAGGAGCAGTTTAATTTATCTTTAGGAGTCAGATAAATGAGAACAACATTAAATTAACCCAGTTCCAGTAGCATTGGTCAGACTACATGCGTGTAATTCACCTCTCAGGTACTTCCTTCCACCTTTTGGTGTATTTGGGGGGTTCTTACAGATCCATATCGGATGAACCGTTTAGAAATTATATATGGGGGGGCGGGGGGGCTTTTGGTCATTGTCCCCCCATTTTCAGGCATTAAAAATTATTGGACAGTTTAACAATGTACAATACAGTAATAATAAAAATATTTGGTCGCATATCCTTTGCATGCAATGACTGCTTGAAGGATATCTTCCCTGGTGATGCTCTGCCAGGCCTGTACTGCAGACATCTTCAGTTCCTAGTTTTGGCTTTTTGCCTTCAGTCTTCTCTTCAGCATGTAAAATGCATGTTCAGTTAGATTGAGATCTGGTGATTGACTTGGGCCAGTCAATAATTTTTTGCCACCAGAAACCCCTTCTTTGCTTGAGCAGACAATGCTTTAGGGCCATTATCTTGTTGTATGATGAAGTGCCTTCCAATACGTTTGGTTATTTAAAGCATCACTGCAATACTTACTCACCAAATGGTCATAATTGGGGGGGGGGTGTTGTAGGTCCTGAGAGAAACAAACCCCCTTGATTTGCTACAATCAAATAACAGCCTTGTCAAAAGCTAGTGTGTAACTCCTCGCTACAATGACAGGACACTCAAGTCTGAGTGACAAGTCTAGATTTCATTAAATCAGAACATGGATTTGAAGCAGGATTGTACAACCTCCTGTCATTTAGGCCTACAATGCAATGTGTCCAGTATAAATCACACTTACATTTTTCATGCAGAGAATTCCCATGGCAATACTGCTATTTTTGCCCCCTCAGTACAATTTCTGAAAAGCTACACAAGTAGCCGTGTCTTAGTTGGCTACCAACATACCGCCAACGTGTGGGGATTAACGCTGCCCTAGCGCCGACGGTAATTTCAAATTGGATATTTAACGGAGCAAAGCGAAGACTCCCCTCCATTCTAGTTGGTAGGCGACTTTCAAATGGTCGGATCACGATAAAGATTTTTTAAATGCCATTTCCGTTGCAATATCCCTGTATCAATTCATATAGGCCTATGATTACGCTGTAGTGAAAATCATCGCATGTTAGGATGGTATTTAGCCTATTTAATCCATCCATCCATCCATCCATTATCTGAACCCGCTTATCCTGATCAGGGTCGCAGGGGGCTGGAGCCTATCCCAGCATACATTGGGCGAAAGGCAGGAATACACCCTGGACAGGTCGCCAGTCTATCGCAGGGCACACACACCATTCACTCACACACTCATACCTACTGGCAATTTAGACTCTCCAATCAGCCTAACGTGCATGTCTTTGGACTGTGGGAGGAAACCGGAGTACCCGGAGGAAACCCACGCAGACACGGGGAGAACATGCAAACTCCGCACAGAGAGGCCCCGGCCGACGGGGATTCGAACCCAGGACCTCCTTGCTGTGAGGCGGCAGTGCTACCCACTGCACCATCCGTGCCGCCACCTATTTAATCCAGACCACATTAATATAATTATGCCATGAACGTCTATATTTTGGCAATATAGATATGCCAAAACATTTGGATAATTTAGCCTCCCGTTATGTAAAAACGGCCAATAATCTAGTCTATAATTTTTCTCATGAATGTAAGCTAATACCTACGATGTTCCTTTTAATGTAGCCTATATGGTTTAGTATGACATTGTCTGGTGATGGAATGGCCTGGCTACAACAAAAAAAGGTCCGATTACTGTGTGCATGCCTGTGGGAGGAAAAACGAAACCCAAGTAAGGCCTGGAAGGCACTGGCACATAGCACTGGCAGCTAGCTTTCACTAACAAATGAGCGGGGAATAAGGTGGACTCACCCAAGCCGCGGGAGACTGTCATTTCAGCCCATGCCAGCCCAGACTTCAGTCTTGTTTTCTCTGCATTCGTTTGGATTCGGGATAGTTCTTGATCGTTTGAGGCAAGGAGAGTGCTTTTCTTCTTCGTCTCCCGTTCTCCGTCACTAAAGCTTCCATTAACAATTTACACGTGGGGGCACTGATTTTGGACGGGAAATGTCGTAGTTTTGCGACACAGCACGTCCTAAAAGATGAAAACATTTGTGTGAGAAGAACGAGATATAACGGCTTACTTTATGGATGTGCGACTATTACCCCGTTTTCGTAAATCTGAAAACGGAGGCCCTGATTGGTCGTTCCTTTTTAATTAGGTTGCATATCTGCTGCGATCAAATGGTTATTACACCATTTTACTGATGAAGGCTATATGGCTAAACTAAAAACGTTGAGTGCAGATCATTTCTGGACGGCATATAAAACAAATTGCTATTTGAAAATACAGAAAATAATATTGGTTTCTTTTTAAGATAAAACAATGTTTGCTAGTGCAATGATACCGTTTTATTGGCATGTTGTAAATAAGGATAATTGAGTATCATTCTTGATGGGGCCTGCAAATGTCTGCATTTTTATAGTTCACTTGATTTAATATAAAATGTAAAATGCACTCTGAACCTTTTGAGGTAATTTCTGCATTCATTGGCGCCAAAGTTCAGCATTATGTCACAGTGTTTGCTGAGCAGACACCTTTAAGCGACGGTGGCCACTTCCCAAAAAGAGGGACCCTGCCCTAGCATAGAGGTCATTGGAGATGAGCAACATAGCCAATAGGCTGGCTAGCAGCTTCGTTTCATACCAATCAAGTGCGCTGATGTAAAACTGAGGAAAATGACACTGCTGTTGAAATTACATTTATACACTAGTTTTATAAATTGCACACCAATATGCACTCAAATTTATAGAGCTGGATACGTACAGAGACAGTTAAAGTAGCCAGAAGCCCATGGGTACAATGCTAATGTGCTCCTGGGGTTTGAGCCTAGAACCCTGGAGTCAAAAGTCAATTTCCTGAACCACTATCTCTCAGTCACGTGTGGTTGACTTGTGTCCACCACCTTGCATGATAAACTGCCATGCGGATTGATGTAATCAGAGCTAACGCTAAGTAGTTCTGTAAGGAGAGCCAGTAAGTGCCTATACGTTCAGGCGGGGGAAGTTGTTTTGCATAGATTTTTGTGGAGTGACTTTCCCCGTCGTATCACCGTGGAGCAGAGAATTGTGAGAGATATTTCCTGTTTATAACCACAAACACCATTTTTAATTTAGAAACGTCAGGGCCTATGACTGGATGCATGTTTTCTTTATTTCTGTTGTGGAAGTACTGCAGAGTTTTCCAAACCAACAAAAACAAATTAACAGGTTTCCTTATTTATGTTTTTTTTTCTGTTAGTCTCTTTTTTATTCCTTGAGCCAATATCTGTCTTTTTTTTGGGGGGGGGGGGGGGGGGGTCACAGCTGTCGGGTTGTGAGATGGTTGAAAGGAAGGAAGACGAAAGCAGATTTTCATTACGGAATGTTTGTGGGGGATCTCCTTGTGCCTCACGCTGCATAAACACCAGTGTTTTACAACTGGGAAACCCTCGCCTGCAACTGCTCTAAGCCTGGAATTACACTATAAACAAAGGATTCATTTAGCGGAAGCAAAGCGTGCCAATCTAGAAACCTACGTACAGTATAGCGTGTACTACACATGCACTACGCAGCCTGTGTAATAGCTATAATCGTCTAGCAGGGGCGTGGAAAGGAATCAAGCTCCATACCATGAACGCTCCACGAACACTGTGCGAAACCAATGCGTCTGGTGTGATTCCAGCCTAACTCCTCATGCTAAAGTCTAAACAGCAGTTCCATCGACTCCACTAGGGAGCAGGTACATCCTGGTCAATGGCTCCTGCAATAGTAAATGCTGGCACAGTGTGCCATCATCCATAATTTATCATCATTTAATATTAAAATGGCAATAACAACCAATGATAATGTAATTCGGTGGATGCTAAAACTGCAGTGAAGAAGTAAACAGGGCCGTGTCCTCAATCGATTGCTTAAACAGTAGGTAGCACTGCCAACACAGTAGTGCTGAACCAGCATGTGTAACTGCAGACATTCAGTAACATATTTGGCTGCTAGAACTCTAATAAGAACTTTAATATTTGCCCTGTGCAGCCTTTGAAGCCCAGTTCACAAACGCATAAAAGTTTCAGAAAATGTTCAGAAATATGGACTTAATGTGCCATCCAGTGATTCCGCTAGTTTTCTTTGCTATGATTATGGGCTAGCAAGCTGTTAATTAATAAGTTGCTGTTCATCAACATAAAAAGAATTGGAGTGAAGGGTGCCTGAAATTCTATTGGTGTTCTGAATCTTGTCACATGCTAATGTGTAGGTTCTCTATTGAGGAAGGCCTGGCCTTCTGTTTATGGCTGTGTGTTTGTGTCTGTTGCTAAAGCAACGCAGGACAGCTGTTCTCAGTCATGTGACACATGTACCATGTGACCTGTCAGTAAATGCCCCCATAGAGGGATGACCCCACCCCTCACCCCCCACCCATGGCACTGTCGCACTTGTTTTTGAACAGTCAGTGATGTGTAGCAGCCCAGGTATGACAGGAATGCTATTCTGTGCCTGTCAACAAACGGTTGCCTCGGCGATGGAATGCTGTCTTTATGTCATAGCTGTGTACCAGAACAGTTCTAGATCATAACCCAAAAACAATATATTCCAGGGTCCTTTTTACAAAGACTTAAATTAAAACACAGGATCAGAGTCAGTGTAGCAGGCTCACAAGAATACATTGAATCTTGAACCTTGATTTAAAAAACCTCTGACATGGCATTGTCTAGAATTCCTACGATAATGTGTGGAACAGCTAAAAGCTCTAAAAACATCTTAAAACTTACCCAGGCTAGCTTAAAATGTATTGTCTTAAAATAATACGTTTGTTATTAAGCTGACACTTGTATCAAAAGTGACAGAGAGAAAACAAAAAGGAAAAAGAGGGCCAAAACGATGTGAACATCAGAAAGATTATGCAAAGACATCAGTACCCAGGCCTGGAGCCTCAGACACTGCCATCCTGCAGTCCTTCTTGTTCATCTCTGACCCTGATGGAAAAGTTTCATGAATAATTCATGTTGTTTGAGTGCAGGATCAGCTTGTCTTGTCATTTTCGCAGTTGAGTTTCCTGACAGGGCATCCATCTTCTCTTGTCAGCAGGTCTGCCAGAGGAGGATAGTCAGCTGATCTCTGACACCGGTGGACTGCATGACTTCCTGGACCAGAACTCCAATCGGAATGAGGTCCACCCCCCGGCTCCCCTGGCCAACGCCTCGGGTGAAGACACGGTCGAGCAGGAGGTGCACTTTGACGAACTCAACAATCTGAGAGACGTGCATCTGCTCCAGATGGTCCCGCCACACGTCCACAAGTCGACCGGAGACGCCTTAGTCGTGCCTGAAGGTGCTACGGAGCCTCTCAAAGAGCAGCTCTGCAACGGCCACGCCGAAGAGGCACAGCCAAAGGCGATACCCGAAAAGGTCAGGCCTTCACCCCTGAACATGAGGGGAGCCTTGAACAGGGCCAACTCGAAGAAAGCGGAAGCCACCAGTGAGGATGACATCGAGATCCCGGTCCCTAAAGCCGGCTACGGTTTTAACCCCGACTGGTATGATGACAACTTCAACCCGTTCTCCAGTGGCGGTTCCAAGCTACAGAACTCTCCACCCCCATGCCGATATCCAACCGGTACCAGAGAGAACCTGGTTCCTGCCCCACAGTACTCACCCACTGGCTGGGTGGACTCACCTGCTGCCCAAGATGACCCAGTCACCACCCGAGAATACTCATCCACCACCCGGAAATACTCAACTGCTGCCCGGGAGGACTCAATAGTTGTCCAAGATGACCCGATCACCACCTGGGAGGATCCAACCACCACCCAGGAATATTCAACCACCACCAGGGAATACTCAGCCACCACCCAGGAAAATCCAACTGCCATCCGGCAGGTCCCAACCGCTATCCAAGGGGACTCATTTGCTACCTTGGAGGATCCAACCACCAGTGTGGAAGACCCAACTTCAACCTGTGAAGTTCCAACTGCTAACCAGACGGACCCTGCTCTTGCACCAGAGTACCGGACCACTGCCAGGGAAGTTCTGACTGCCACCCAGGAAGATCCACCTGCCACCCTAGAAGATCCAACTGCTGCCCGGGTAGACGCAGCTTCCACTCGGGAAGATCCAGCCACACGAGAAGCGAAGCCCATCAAGATGGAATTTGGACTAACAGAGGAGGGTACGGGCGGAGAGCCCAAGAAGCCGCCACTGAGGAAACTGGGAAAGAAGCCTGCCAGCAAACTGCTTGCCCCCAGGAAACACAAGCCCAAACCAGCTGAGCCGGCCCCAGCGCCAGCTGCCACTCACAGCTCAGAGGACGCCCCCGTGGCCAAGACCTCTCACAGCAGCAACGCTAGCGAGTGGGATGACCCCAACTTCAACCCGTTTGGGAGCAAAGCCAAAATGTCCAGCTCCCCAACACTCCCAAAGGGGTCTTACAGTTTTGACCCTGACAGATTCGATGACTCTGTGGACCCCTTCAAGCCCTCTAAAAGCCTAGGTGAGGCAAACACTTTGAAGGTGGCTCCTCCTGCAGAGAAGCTGGCTGATGAACCTGCCAAGCACAAGCTGGAGCTCCCTCTGGAGGACGAGGAGAGGAAGGGCGGGCAGTCGCCAAAGAAGAGTAAATCCAGGATGATTACGTGAGTGACAGATCGTTGTGACAACAGGAACTGATTTTTAGTGTCTTGTTTTGAAAAATCATTTCTTTCAATATTGGTAGAGGTGTGTTTCACATCTGAATCCCTTTAAAACCATTAGGTGTTTTTTGAAAAAGGGATTGTATAACATTTGGTAACATCCAAAAAGAAAGAAGATTTTATGTAGTGTCTTAAGAATAGCACTTGACAGTACAGTGCTCTCTAAGCTATAATGCTGCACCCACTGTTTGACATAGAACAGATACTCCATTGTCCAACAGCACAGTATTCAGTATCTTCTGAGTTGTCTTAAGAAGTGGTTGAGGCTCTTGATTAAAAAAAAAAAAAAAAAAAAAAAGCCTTATTACACAGTATATTGCTATATATTTTTGCATTATTCTGCCTTATAAATATATCCTGAAGAAATCCAAATGGAAATTATATATTATAAGATGGTTGGAACCTCTTCAATGCAGGATTCATGGATTAATGCATAACTTTGCTTTTAATTCTTACAACTTAACTTGTCGCATCTGTTGATTTTCTTTGGGGAAGAACCGCTAGACCAGGGTAACTCAACTCCACAGGACTTGGAGTTTAGCTGCACTGTGCTAGATCAACGCCCCTTCTTATGAACTAACCTTTTCCCTCTGCTAATGTATTGTCTTTTTCCAAAGCTGGCACTTACCTGTTCTTCTTTACTCTCCTTCCATTCTCTAACTGCCCGCCTGCCCTGCCCCGCCCCGCCCTGACCTGCCTTGCCCTGCCCCACACCTCCCTTCTCTATTCCCCTTTCCTTTCGGTTTGCATCAGGACAACTGAGCAAGTGAAGTTTCTCTGTTTTCTGTTGTAAGTACTCTCTCACCCCCCTTTTCCTTCGCAATTTCACGTGCATGTGCTTTGCCCTCTCTAATGTTAAAGGTTACATACTTCAAGGGTCGCAGGTCAGAGATCATGGTGTCAGAGGGCATTTCGAGCCATTCCCTGAACGCCTGTTGGTAGTTTAAGCATTCTAAATACAATATTAAGTTGCAGTTTGAAATACATCTTTGTAACAAAAAAGTTGAACTTGACCCCCACAAAAAAGAAAGCTTGTTTTGTCCAATGAAACGCTCTCTAGGGCTAAGGCTGCTCTTTAAAGGCTAAGGGCTCATTCCAATCACTTTCATTTCATCTGTCCTTGTCTCCTCGTTCCTCGGTAATCGACATGTTCCTTGAAGGAGCTAGGAGCCAGGGGCTAGAAGGCTCTCAAAGAATTCTTGAGCAAGGAAACATAAGCACATCCTTCGTGGAAGTATTTTTTTGGCATGCGAGATGTGAAACGATTGATCTGTGGATCCACCTCTCACTTTCTGCCACATCCGTAATTGACCTGGCTTCAAATTGATGCTTGAAAGAGCAAGGGCATTCAATTTGCCAAATTCATGTTTCTTTGATTCCTCTGTCCTTGCCTCCTCCAATGGACAGAGCTAGGAGCAAGCAAAGGAAAGGAAAGGAGCAGGTAAAAATAAGCTATTTGAAAGGGCCCAAAGACTCTTGCAGGATGAGTTATTCAGCAGCCTTACTAATTGTGACTGCTGGCCTAGTTCTAAAGGCTGTTGCCACTCTTGAGTGTTTTTCACACCAGAGAGGACAAGCTGTGGAAATTTAACGAGCTCTGTAATTACGCTTCAGTTAAATCACAGATTACTCATTCAGGTCCCTACAAAGACATGTAAGCAGCAACAATATGAGGCACAGTAATGGAATGACACTTTTGAGAGATACATTTCATAAAGTGACTAAACCAATGTAAATTCGTTTTTGGATTCCAATTTGTTCTTCCTCATTTCTATTTGCTTTGGTTTCTTTGAATATAATAAGATAAAGATATAAAATAATTGTGAATATCATTTCAAAACAATAAATGACAATAATGTATTGCATAAAAACCTTGTTTCATTAGAAGTTTTAAGAATATGTATGCCCTACCTGCCCCCATTATAGTGGATTCTTCATGAGTCACATCATTATCACAAATTAATGAGACTTTCATTTTTAACTTTGATCTACTAGAGATACATGCCAACCATTAACCACATAACTATTTTTTATGTTAGGAATTGAGAAAAATATAATATATGGTATATTAGTATCTTTCCATGCACTCTCATAAATAAAGTGACAGTGTAGGTACAGTACATTTTACAGTACACATTTACAAATTATACCCTGAAAGTACAGTTAGTTATGTTCTCTTTGGGTACAACGGTTGGGTAATGTTAAAGTTAAGCATTAAATGTGGTTTAAGCTGGATTGGCTCTGCGTCTGACTGCGGTGGCTGCTGTTGTTGCAGGAACGCCTGCAAAGTGGAGAAGTATGAAAATCAGTCTCTGGTTTTGGATGTGTGCGATCAGGTAAGACAAACTACTTGGCTTGCTGGGGTGGCCAAGCAGGTTTTTGAAATGTATTATTGATAAAAGTGTGATTACTTGAAAAATGTATGGAAATGTTTTGTATGGAAATGTTTTGAACTGAAATAACTGTAATAACGGTTGTGTAATTCACACAACCTGCATGGAGAAACAGGCCTCCCAATTCATATGTAGCATTACAAATTCAGCAGATGTCAAAAAGATATTACTGTGCTGTGGAGCTTAATCCATACAATACCACTAAGTTATCCCATCAGAAGTCTACATATATTTTCTGAAATTTTCACTGAAACAAAAATAGACACAGTCAGCCTTGTGTTACATCCACAGGAACCTCAACACCACTTTATATGTTATCTAAGCCGAACGACCATCTCCAACGTGAAGTATATGGCCAATATTTAACAGTAAATACAGTACTGCTTATTCCCAAGGCTCAGTGAATAAGTCCAAAGCTCACGGGCGGAACCGGAGTGGCTCTTCCGGGATTAAACCCCGCAGCCTGCTGGCTCTAAATGGAGCTCCAGGGCGGGTGTTTCTCTCAGGCCCTGCATCCAGTGGGCTCAGAGCCAGCCATGCAGTGCCGTTCTCAGTGCCAGTGCCCTTCCTGCCTGTCACTGACAACCTTGCGGGCCGCGCCGGCTCCTATGGGATCAGTTTATCACCAGAATGCATCTTCTGCTGACTTGGCGCGCCGACAGGAAGCGTGACTCATCACCTTTTGCGGATGATTGTGCTCAGTGGAGCAGCTGCAGGAGCAGGACTGTGGGTCCCTGGGAAGAGGTGGGGGGGGGGGGGGCAGGGGGGCTGGTTCTGGGAGGTTCTGGGAGGTTCTGGATGGTCGAACACATCTAGAAACATACATCCTTATAAAGCATTGTTACTTCTTTCCCACTTTCATCCTGTGTTCATGCTCAGATGATTTAGGGTTTTTTGGTTTTATATCTAGATAATAATAATAATTTTATATCTAGATAATAATAATATCTTTATTATATAAATATAATTTCCAAATTAGATCCTACATTCATAATAAAGTTGCGTATTAAAGTAAAGTACCATTAAAGTATCTGACTGCTTACAATAGCTTTATAACTGCATTCATTTAGCTGCATATAGGCTGCTTAAAACAACCTTGCCGTGACTCCACAAGGTCTCTAACACTGCGGTGGTAACTGAGTGGCTTTCACACGGTTAACTTATACAAGTTTTGCATGTTCAGCAGGACAGTTCGTTTCCTCCTGAGGTGATATTATGGGAGGGGTGTGGCCAGACCTCTGTGAGTGACAGCTGCCCTCTCTCTGCCCGCAGGAGGAGGACGCTGTGGTGACCCAGGCCCCCAGCACGTCTCACAGAGTCTCCCGCGCCACGGACGAGGAGAAGCTGGCCTCCACGGCCAAGGGGGAGAGCGAGAACGAGGCCCTGGAGCGACACGCCCCGCCCGCCAGCCCCCCCGCCAAAACCAGGCCCCGCAGCGAGGGTGAGCCGGCCCGGTGTGACCACACACAGCCCGAAAACACAAACTCACCTGTACATTACAGTTATTTTATCCAACACCACTTACAGCTGATTACAATAAGCAGGGGACAATCGCCCCTGGAGCAATGTGGGGTCATTGTGGCTACACTGGGGATTGAACCACCGACTTTGTGGGTCCTAGTCATGTACCGTAACCACTACGCTACTGGCCGCCCTAATAGTGGCCGCCCTTGAGTAGATCTTATAGTGTCTACACCAGGGCTTGAACCCCAACCGTCATGTACCTTAGCCACTAGGCTATAGGCTGCCCAAAGGAAGCAACGTTCATGAATACACATGAATAAGAATGTGAATGTCAAATCACAAAATGAGAGGACAGTAAATAGAAAGTAACAAAATCTAATCGTATAAGCACTGTCTGGCGTGAAACTCACCAAACACCAATTTTGTTTGGTGAGTTTTAGGGCCTCAGATACTTCAGGAAGTAGGGGGGCTCAGGCTCAGGTAGTGTACTGGACAGGAAGTGATGTCAACCATCTCAAGCCTGGAAAAAGATTTCCAGGGGTGTAGGTCATTCATCAGGTCAATACACACAGGGAACAGGTGTCAACTAAAACATAACATCCCAAATGTTTCCTGTAAACCGTGCCCTGCGTTTGGCTTGGAAGCCTGCTCTTATGTTCTCCTCAAAACTTTCTGAATACTGAATATTCAATTTCTGAAGTCTATGGCTGTCACCTTGGTTGAAGTGTGGCTATGCCCCTCCCTGACTGGTTAAGCACACACGCGTTGCCTTGTCACTCATACACTCCTACGCACAGGTAAGTGCTGACAGACCAGCCTTGAGGGCCTCACCTGTCTACCGGTGCAGTTTTCAACCTCTGCCAGAATTTCATTCTTGAATAATTATCTCTTAGATACAATGGAAACAACTTAATAACACTTCCATGGCGACAGCAGTTTATCTCCAAGAAACCCAATGTAAACTCTTCTGCAGTTGGCTTTGTAATTCAGTTATATTCAAACTTGGTTGCCACAGTAACTTGTTGTTGTTGTTAGCATTTGAGAGCTAGAAGGCTGTCTTCTAGCACTCAAAACCAGGACACAAGAAGCTAACCTCTGCTACTGCTCTGCTAACCTCTGACAGGGTCAGTCTGGTGAATAGGCTATTTGCGCTTGTACAACTTTAGTTTTTAAACTTCCAGAAATGTTTTAATTGAGAGGCTTTTGCTGCTTAGACATGTTCGTACACATTACCTGAATTCGGTAGATGATTTTCAAACCAGGTTTTAGTGCTAGCGTGTCCGAGGCCTTAGCTTCATGACTAAAAGTTCAGGGAGCCCCACACTGTTGAAGTTGATGCTGTGTGTGTGTGTGTGTGTGTGTGTGTGTGTGGAGGAGCACAGGGTTGGGGGGGTGGTAATCTCGATGTCAGACCAAAGAACCAGGTCGATGGTCATTGAATGTAGACATGCTGCCCCGTGTGTAGTCTGTGGTGTGCTTCACCCCCCGAGGCTCTGTTCTGGCCAAAATAAACCCCCCACTGAGAGAGGTCTTTGTCAGCTCTCACAGAAAAGGCCAATACTCTTACCTCCCCACTGCATGCTGGGAAATACACACTGCACTGCCGGGCCCTTTTCTTCCTGCTGCTTGTTGCATTCTGAGAGTGAGTAGAAAAGGACTCACGTTAAGAAATGGAGAAATGCAGAGAGTTCTGAAAAAAGAAGATTAGGCATAATTATGATCATCATACGGAGCTTGTTGTGTATACTGCCTCTGTTTCTCCCTCTCTCATGCAGTGAGCAGTTAGGCTTTCTCAGTAACATAGATTTAGTGTGAAAAAAAGCTTAGCATCTGTATGCACACACACCAGAACAACAACATCTCAACTCAACAACCACATCTCTCTCTCCCTCTCTCCTTATCATTATCTCTTTCTCTACCGTTCTCTCCCACTCTCTCCCTATCATTCTCGCTCTCTTTCCCCATCGCTCTCCCTCTCTCTTCCTCTATCACTCTCTCCCTCCCTATAATTCTCTCTTTCTCTATCTCTCTCTCCCTCTCCCTCAGTCCTCTCTCCCTCTCTATTTATGAGGCAGAACATGTTCATGTGTGATGGATCCATACATACCTCTAGGCCCGCAATGGCACAGTTTCAGCTCCAGATGAAGACCATTAAAAGTCTGGGTCAGAGATGCTGCATTGCTATGCATTCCAGTAGCATCCCTAACCCTGATAAACTGCCCGCAGTAAAAACATAATGGGAATCACCAAAGCTGTAATAATGAGTTCCAAATCTTGCCAGACGTGTGGTGCCAGACAGTGGGGAATTTATAATATTATCTACATGTATCACATATTAGCAGACAAGACCCATTAAATGTTGCAGGCTAAACATGATGAGTGCATGTAAGTGTATTTGTGATTTCACACAGCAAGGTTGTCTGTAATTGTTGCAAGGCCTTGGGAATATATGGATAGACTGACATCTACAGGTCATTTTAAAGCACTGCACTATTTCCTGACAGATGCCTGTGACAGACCGTATTACTTTGGTATTTAATGGACCAAATTTCTTTCAGATTCAACACAAATCAAAATATACCTATTCACAGAGGGAATGTTATTTAATTAGGGAAGGAATGGGTTTTTCTAAGAAGGATGATAAAGTGGTAAATAACAAGCCTTTCAGTGCATTCTGGCTCTGGGCCCCTGTGTGTGATATGTGCACTGGTGCCCATCTCCCTCCATTACAGCTCCGGGCCCCCGTGTGTGATATTTGCACTGGTGCTGTACTCCCTCCATTATGGCTCTGGGCCCCTGTGTGTGATATGTGCACTGGTGCCCTTCTCCCTCCATTATGGCTCTGGGCCCCGGTGTGTGATGTGTGCACTGGTGTCCTTCTCCCTCCAGTACGGCTCCACATATAGACTATTGTGTGCCAGGCGTGATTTTATTAAATTTCTCTCTCTTTCTCTCTCTCAGAATCTCAGATGAAGACTGCAGACAGTTTTGAGGAGAAGGACTCCTGCTCCTTGGTGAGTATCCACACTCTTACATAGACCTACACTCTTACACTAACCCATAGCGATAAAACGCACTGTTGCCATGCATCAGATTAATAGAAATATCAAGGCCAGTTCTGTACAGGTCAGTCATGTGCCCTGTGAGCTGACGAGCAGAGTCTGGATTATATATTTCTAAAAATAAACATCTGACCTACTCAATGAGCTGTGTGGCACTACCAAGGGTCTCCAGCAGAGGGACCCATTTCTCCAGCTATCTCTATCTCTTTCTCTCTCTCTCTCTCACACACGTCTGTACGCACGTACACACGCACACACACCACTCCTTGGCTTTGGTATAGCAAGGCTGCTTGTTTTAACGTATGCAGCTCAGAGAGTTTGGACCACATTAGATGTGCACTCTGACTCTGAAGCATAGTTCAGTGCCTGTTAGCACATAGCTGCACCTTTTCAAGTTCAAACTGAAGGTTTTACGTTGTTTACGTCGAGCGCTCTTGTTCCCACCCGCAGTTTCAGGGCTGCTAACAGAGAGATAAAGCTCTTTTTATAAAGGAGATTATCGACAGACAGGTGTCATAATCCAACACAAGGCAATAATCCATTAGGACACCTTTAGAGCAAACGTTATATCGACACGTTAGATTTGAAACACACTGACTGAACACTGGAGTGGAGAAGAGTTCTTCTGCCATTCGCTAGCCTCCCGTGTCCCTCAGCCAATCGCAGGCTTTATCTTTGTAATTAAGGACACAATTTCCCTTTTGACCTTGCTTCATCTTTCCCTTGTGCACTGGGAAATCCTGCAGATGGTATTCAGTCATTCAGAGTGGTTTGATGGATGACAATTGACGTCTGGTATGCGTGAAGTTCTAGTTACTTTCTAAGAAGTCTGGTTGATGGTCATTGCCCTGGTGAAAAACACAACAAATGGTGCAGATTTATATCACCAGTGCCAAAACTGTGGGCTGGGAACCACTGGTGAGTCACCGGTGAGTCACATGTGAATACACATTATACACGTTCCTAAAAAATAAACGCTACACTGCTCAATCTAAATTCAGGTATTTTGGAAAATGTTACATTTTCATTTTCCGTGTAATGAGGGGAGACTGGGGAACAGCAGTTACTCATTGAGTAGTCAGTGGGCGAAGAAAACGGTTTTTTTTGTGAAGTGAGAGACCAAAGGAGGTTCACTGTCACTCATGCAGAAAAAACTATTTGTTGTCTCCCTGCACAGAGCGAAGAACCGCCTGGGACCAAAAGCACAGAGCCTCGGACAGGAAGTGAGGCCGGCGAGAAAGGAAGCCCGGCTCTGGACTCCATCTGCATCAGCGAGGCAGACAAAGGGGCGGTGCTGACGCTGATCAGAGAAGAGGTAACGCAGAAGTGATTGGCTGTTTGACTGAAACTACGGAAAGCGATTGCCCGTTTGATCGAGCCGATCGCCTGTGGTTGAGAGCATGACCACTCCTCAACTACTCGCTGTTAACACAAAGTGGTCAGGGTTTAACAGTCTCTCTCTCTCCCCCACTGCAGATCATAGCTAAAGAAATTGAAGCCAGCCAGTGGAAGAGGAAGTTTGAGCAGAGCAGACAGGAAGTTGTGGAGATGAGGTACACCACGGCACCTTAAGCTTCCGCTTCCTCTGTCATAGTCTCATCACCTGCACATGCACACGCACACACACACAGACACTCACACGCACACACACGCACGCACACACACGCACACAGACACACAGACAGACGCATGCACACTCACACGCACACACACACAGACACTCACATGCACACACACGCACGCACACACACGCACACAGACACACAGACAGACGCATGGACACTCACACGCACACACACGCACACACACACAGACACACATAGACACACGCACACACAAAGACACACAGACAGACAGACAGACAGACAGACACACAGACGCATGGATACTCACACGCACACTCAAAAAGACATCAATGGCTGTCACGCACTTCAGAGGATGGGTGTGTTAATCTGCACCCTCCCAAAATTGTAAGTGACAGTCTGAGCTGTCATGCATAGTTATTCTTAAAATATAACTATGCATTCAAATATGGACAGAACCCAAATGAGGAGGAATAAAAAGCTTCAAAAGTAGCCACGCACATCAGTCCAGATTTTTCCAAACTCTCCCAAAGCTGGACAAGACACTGATGGGAGATGCATGGTTCAGGTAACATATGGATTCAGATGCAGGACTCAGATTCAGATGCCTGATTCAGATGTATGATTCAGATTCAGATTCAGATTCAGATGTATGATTCAGATTCAGATTCAGATTCAGATTCAGATTCAGATTCAGATTCAGATTCAGATGTATGATTCAGATTCAGATTCAGAGGCAGACATGGTGAGTAAGATGAATGCAGCCTTTTGAACAGTCTTAATGTCAGGTGCAATAACGCCAGCCTCACTGGTCTCTCCACAGGAAGATAGTGGCGGAATATGAGAACACTGTGGCCCAGATGATAGGTGAGTGTACCCTGTTTGCACACTCATTTACACACTTGTTTACATACTCACCTTGTGACAATCCTGTAGCATGCTATAGCAACACAAAGAGAAATGCACATAATGCAAACAGTGGACACACTTGGTGAACCGCATAGACACCACCACAGGGACCCTGCTGGCTGCCCCCGGGGGGGTTGACTTACGGTAAACGGGGCTGTGGAACGTGTTCTGACCGCACAGAGGACGAGCACCGCACGAACAGGACGTCCCAGCGGACCGTTCAGCAGCTGACCACAGAGAGGGACCAGGCGCTGGCCGACCTCAACTCAGTGGAGCGCTCCATCTCCGACCTGTTCCGGAGGTACGAGAACATGAAGTCCGTCCTGGAAGGCTTCAAAAAGGTCAGTGAGTCCCATCGCCATCGCCGGCCCCTGCCTCCCCCCAATCTGTGCCATATCTCAGGAGACCGATGTGATCAAGCTAGGACTCGGAACTGTACTTTCCCCTAGGGTCCTCAACGCACTTGTCCCTGGGTTTGATTTGCCCTTCATTGTACGTCACTCTGGATAAGAGCATTTGTTAAATGCCTGTAATGTAATGTAATGTAATGTAATGAGAACTTGAGGGATCCTTGCCTTTTTTGGGTGGGATTTATGTTAGTTTCCAAAATAGCAGGTCCAAAAAAGCATTTACCGGGACAAATTCTGTCTATTTACCAGATCAAATATAGCCCATACTATTTTTAATAAATTCAGCGAGCAAAGTGTCATTACATAGCATAACATAACATAGCATAACCTAATGTAACATAATAAGCCATTCAGCCCAGCAATGCTCGCCTTTTCCTTTCACTGAAGTGCACCTACTGCTAAGTTTGCGAAAAAACGAAATAGTGTCGCTCACCGTATCAAGCCTAGTCCAGAGGCGTGGCCTCCACTACATGTCCTGACAAGCTATTCCACACAGTGACCTCTCTCTGTGAGTCTGAGTCCTGGGCTGGGGTGGTCGTGTGGGTCTGAACACTGCGCTGGTTTGCAGAACGAGGAGGTGCTGAAGAAGTGTGCGCAGGAGTACCTGCAGCGCGTCAAACAGGAGGAGCAGCGCTACCAGACCCTCAAGCTCCACGCCGAGGAGAAGCTGGACAGGTGAGGCCTGAAGACGCCCGCACAGAGAGGAACACCTGTCATTCAGCTGGGCGCACAAGGAGCGCTGTCATCTCCATGGAGACACACTACTTCTTGCTCCCTCTCTTCCACCGTCTCTCTCTTTTCTTTTTAAATCCACAGGCTTTATTAGCACAAAATATAAGGAGTACGTATTTCTAAACTGTAATCCAGAGTTGCAGGGATGGTTACAAAACCACATCCTTCATGTCTGCATCAAGTGTCTAATTTACAACATCACCCATCCTATTATGTTTGGGGTCAAATTGACCCCACTCAGTATTTGACATCTTTTAAAAACCAGTTAACCTTTTTTCATCTTGATACGGTATGATTTTTAAAAAATTATATTTTGGCGGGATTAAATAGTAAACATGCAATAAATATAATGCTATGTTTTCAGAAGTCCTGTTCCAACTTTGCATGTGTTGTATGGGCTTATTTTGACACTCTGTAACTGTAAAACATACACAACCATTTTTATTTTTATCTCAGATTTCTTTGTGGGTGATTGTGGTGGTGCCTTCCCATACAGGTGCCGAACTTTCACTTCCTGTACCTCAGGCTCTAAAATGAGCTGTTTGTCACCGATTTTTCATATTTATGGACAAGAGACTTGTCATTTGGGAGACAATAAGAAGGCGACACCAAGTGTCCAAAATTATTTCTTTTTCAATAATTTTGTGTTTATTTAAACAGTAAAAGCGGTCATAAACTCTGAACACAATAGGAGGGTTAAACAGCACATTACAATTGAGAGATGATGTTGGAATGAATAGCAGCAAACAGGAGTCTCCAGAATCAGGATTGAGAAGCCCAGGTGTCAGTTGCTTTACCCCTCTCTCTCTCTCTCTGTTTGTCAGTGCTAATGAGGAGATAGCTCTGGTGCGCTCCAAGGCTAACTCGGAGAGCATAGCCCTTAACGCCAGCCTGCGCAAGGAGCAAATGAAGGTGGAGTCTCTGGAGCAGGCCCTCCATCAGAAGGTGAGGGTCCAGGGACCTGCTCATTTTTGGTGCAAACTTTTTGTTTGCGTATCGCTCGCTCACGCTAGTTGCCACAGACAGAACAAGGAATCAAAATGAGGTCACATACACTCACTGAGCACTGCACAGTAATGTTGTCATTGGGTACAAATGAGTACGTCTTCCTAGCAAAAGAGGTACATATTAATGATACACTCCCTGAGCACTTTATTAGGAACACCTGTACATCTACTTATTCATGCGATTATTGAATCAGCCGATCGTGTTGCAACAGAAGAATGCATAATATCATGTAGATACCGGTCAGGAGCTTCAGTTAATGTTCACATCAACCATAAGAATGTGGAAAATTCAGATCCCAGAAACTACTGATCTCCTGAGATTTTCACACACAACAGTCTTTTTGCTGAGAATGCAAAAAAACAAAAAACATTAATTGAGCAGCAGTTGTGTGGGCAGAAACCCTTGTTAATGCGAGAGGTCAGAGGAGAATGGCCAGACTGGTCAAAGCTGACAGGAAGGTAAGTAACGCAAATAACCACACATTACAACAGGGGTATGAAGAAGAGCATCTAAAACTTTAAGTGAATAGGCTACACCAGTTCAAACATGGTGATACATTGCTGTCTCTTTTTCAGAACCAAGAGATGGAGGAGCTCACCAAGATCTGCGATGAACTGATAGCAAAGCTTGGCAAAACAGACTGAAGAAACGCCAAATCCGCCACAAAAAAAGTGCCGTACCCAACACCTTCCCTTAAGACTTCGCCCAGGCCTCCTCAACGTCACACACGTGGCGGCTAGAAAGCTCCTCGCGCTGCCCAACCGCTAAACTGCTCCTGGTGAGCACGGGGCAGACTGGGCCGTTTCGTTTGCCCGTGGGGGAAGAAACCCACTTTCACCTCCTCTCTTCACACTGTTAAACATACTAAACAAAAACTGAAAATTTGAAAAAAGAATTCAAACTATATACAAAATAAAATCCGCCTTTGGAGTACTGAGAAACAGAGTAGCCAGATAATGAAGAAAAAGTATTTTAGAGGATTTGAAGATCAGTGTGTATCCTCCTGTGTGCGTGTGTGTGTGTGTGTGTGTGTGTGTGTGTGTGTGCGTGTGTGTGTGCAGATATCACACACATTTATAATTTCCTGGGTGGTTCATAGTAAACATTGTAAACATCTATAAACTGTTTTTCCATTTATGAAATCTGGTTGGTATAATTGTACAGCTGTACAGGAAATGACACAAGCAGGGGTCTAAAGCATCTCTTCTCAGTACTCGGTTCACAGTGGACAGAGCCCAGTGTTTACGCAACCAAACTGCTGCTACCGGAATGAGACAGAGAAGAAGAAAAAAAGTTGTCGCAACTTTAGTCCTCCAGATATTGTAAAGTGTAACTAGCAAGGCCTTTTCGTGTCATTTAGTCTGTCCATTAAGAGACTGTGCCTTTGGTGAATTTGATGGTTGTTTTGTTGTTGACTCTCACTCTGTCTGAACTACAGAAAGACTCCAACCCCTTCAGTAATCCTTGTCAAAAACATCACTGATTGCCAAACTATAAATCTTCCCAGAATTGCAACATTCAAAGTTATTTTATATCTGAAAGATTGATGCCCCTCTCAATGGGGTCGGTGTTGGTGTGCAAGTCTGTCAGAAGCACAAGTGACCAATCCAGCAGTCCTATACTGCATGGTTCATTCTCCTCAGCCAATCAGAATTTACTCAGTAGCTGCCATGTACTTTTAATGTCCGGAATTTGCGCTAAAGTTCTAAAACCACCATCTCAGTTTCAGAACTGAGAAGGGCACCTTCAGCTGTATATGAAAGAAATAAACCAGAATAAGTCATGCATTCTCTGGATATATACAATAAACATACAACAATATATACTATATACAGTTGGCCCTGGTTAGTGCACTTTTTTTCTTGTTCACCCCATTATGAAAGATTCTGCTGGTTATGAAGAGCAGTGATCTTCATTCCTGGTCCTGGAGAGCAGCAGGGTGTGCTGGCTTTTGTTTTTGCCTTAATAGCAGCAACCAATTCAGACCAGGTGAGATTAACTCTGTAATTAACTGCTTTCATTGATGAATTAAGTGCTGAGTAACAACCAAACAAAAATCCAGCACACCCTGCGGCTCTCCAGCACCAGGTGTGAGGACCCCAGCACACCCTGCGGCTCTCCAGGACCAGGACCATTGATTAGACTATCATAGTTTTTCCAAATTGTATTTAAGAGGTCCCACTGTATGTACTTCTGAATATGTACTTGGTTGGTGGTGTGGTTGGCATGGAATTTGGATTACTGTTCTTCATTTTAACCTGAATATGGCCCGAAAGAGGCATTGTGTACTGTTTTGGCATGCAACATCAACATGAATTTAAATTATATTGTATATGGGAGATTAAATAATCTGGTAGGGTTTTCCCCAATCGTGTGTATCAGTAAGATCTTTGATTTTACTTTAAAAATTATTTTAGATGCAGTCCTTGCTTCAGTTTGTTTTCATAGAGTATGCTTGATCATTACGAGTGTAGCTGAAAAGCACTTTGTTTTGTTTTTTCATTCTTTTAACATGCCAGGACAAACGGACTGCTATTTTTATACAGGTTTCTGTAAATCACAAATTTGACTTTTTTTAAAACAGGAAATCAATGTTATAAAATTATAACAGCAAAACGTCAAACAGAGTACGATTGCAGATAATCTACTTGCTTCAAGATATTAAGCTTATTAAGCATTCATGCCACCACCCACACTACTATGTCCACGGTAAAGGAGTTTCTAGGGGGAATAGATTGCTACATTACGTCACTATAGATGGGCCTTATCAGTAAATGGTTTTGCCTCTTGGCAGAGATTAAGCAGTAAGCCCCACTGTGCTGAATATCTAAGGAGTTGGCAGGATATCTATATACTGTTGACAGACAGCCATCTTTTTACCGCACCTGTGGTGAAACCTTGTTTTGTCTTGAGGCAATGGGCCCTGTGTCACCACGGCAACCACCTTTGCACCGTCATCAATACCAACACACTACTGTTGGCTACCAAAACTCACGGCCGTATACGTGCCGAACAGAGACAGGCAGGGTCTGATTCTGCCATTAGTCTAACTGCTCTAGTGTGTTTACTAAACCCCAGAGCAACAAATGTAAGCACATAGTGGGCCAGTTTCACGGACACATTAAGCTTAGTCCTTGACTAACTAGTTTTTCATGGAGAGTCTCCATTCAAAATAGAATTTAGTCGAGGACGAGGCTAAATCTGTGTCTGCTAAACCGCCCCATATTATCATTTTAGAAGTTTGTTTCTCATATCGTAGTGGCCGGGAAACTCTTATTTATGCTGTGCAGGGATTGGTTAAAATGCGCATGCTTGAATGTGTTGCTGGAGTCGGGGACCAGGAGTCGTGACGGAAAATCCACCTGTCCCCCGTTACGCTACATGTATTGTATATTGCCTTTCAATTATCCATTGATGCTGCATATATTTTACCTGCAAATAAGATCTCATTATTTTTTTTAAGTGTAACTGACATTTGTAAAGAGGAAAAAAAACATAAGCAGATGTAAGGAAGTTATGTTTATTAATATATATATTTTGTTCTTATTTCACCGCCTGAATAAAAATGATTGTGATTATTTGTGTCATTTCGTCATATTTATGATTGAGGTTGAGTTGTTTGGTTATGAATTTGACACTGCTCTATACAATAATTGCTCAGTTTAGCAGACACAGATTTAGCCTAGTCCGAAACTAAAATCAGTCCAGGACTCCAGAATGAAGCTAATTGGTGTCCGTGAACCGGTCCAATGTGTGTCTTCACAACAGATCTGTAAAATGCTTCATGAATGTCTTGTTTCACAAATCAGATTTCAGGCAGCATAGTGTTAACACAAAGATAAACATTTGCTTGGCAGATGCCCAATTCAGAAGGGCTCACATAATGTTCTATTACCCTGCCCACAAAGACACACAAAGGTCCTTACCCAGAAAAGTGCTAATCTGTGTACCTGTACACTCTCAGAAATATGACAGTTTTGTTCTTCAAGGATCAAATTTCCCAAATGTACCCCTGAAAGTGCAAGTTCTCTATGGGTGCAAATAGGGGTACAAGCTTCCTGGTTACAAGTCTAGCTCACTAAAATACAGGATGCCACAGTACTTTTTTGCAAGGCATCAACAACCTCAACAGGTGATAATAGTTTTATCAGAGCACCATTTGAATGACCACAGGGCTGTCCCACACCGGCTGTCCCGAGTCTCTCTGGAGCTGGGCCAGAGTTCTAACTAAGCCCCATTATCTAGGACCACAGGTGCTCAAGCGCGCAGGGGGGAGAGAGCTTAGCGGTGAGATTGCCGTGCTCCTTACCGTCCTCGCTCCCGCTAGCCGACGCCACTCCGGCACTGGCTCCGCAGCATGAAGACTCTTCTGCCTTCGCTGCTTCTCGTTGCCATGGCAACCCGATGTGAGTATAAATAATTCTGCAGGAGTCAGCGCTCTGGGCATTTAATTTAAAGTTTAATATTCCCTGCGTTGTGGGATTTGTGCATAGAGTGCATACAGTCCGTCTTTATTCATACAGCTTGGTGTTGTCTGAAGCAGTGCGGAGGAATTTGAACCTTAAACCTTCATTATTCCAACTTGCCAACCACTGTGGCCCAGGTTCACAGCCAGGCACAGATTGAGTCCAGTCCGAGACTAAATGTAAAGTAGCAGAAATGGAGATTCTCCATACAAAAATTTGTCCAGGACTGAGCTTAATCTGTCTGTGGAACTGGCCCTATGTTTTAGACATTAGTCATTCTGAAGGCTATTGATTGTTGATTAATGTTGATTACTGATAACCATAGTGCTGCAAGACATCAGCATTAGAAGAATGTGGTAAGAAATGTAACCTGCAACAGATACCCATCGCCTCACTAGAATAAGGTGACACTGGTGTGACCTAAGACTGAAAAAATACCAGAAAGTGCTTTACAAATTACAGGTCAATTACTTCTTCTGGCGAATAGGCCTAAGTAGCCATCTAATTATCTCATAGCCAAGGTGGGGCTCGTTTTGCAAAACAAATCCACTGACTTGTAGGCTAATATTACTGAAAGGTACAATAGGTAATTTCGGACTCCTAACGGTCAAGAGAGGAATTGCAACAACAAACAACCTCAAACCACAACCCACAGTCTATGAATATAACGCGTAATAGAAAGCGTTATTATATAGCAGCTACACGAAAAATCTGAATAAGCGGCCACGCCATTGGCTGTGGCAGTTAGAACCAATTTTCAACCAATGAACTTGAATTGCTGTACAGCTGTACAATGTTTTGATACAGAGTGACAGTCCGACAAATATACACTTTGAAACGCGAATTTAAGGACTATAAACACAGGCAGATGGTGAGTCAACATGTCAGTGAGCCTTTTTCAATGTTAGGAAGGGATTTACGATGGTCTTGTAACAATGTTTTAACACAAACATCGTACCTATTGTACCTCAATCCAATCAGATTGTCTGCAACTAGTAGAGAATTTGTATTGTAAACGAATGTCACACATGGTCATTTTCAGAACCTTTAGAAATAGAGGTGTCGAGATTATTGCCTGTAGTAGCGGAGCGGCGTGTCGGCGTGTGGTGCGGGCTGTCATGTCTCAGCGCAGCCGTTTTCTGTTGCTCGGTTTGTAAGGACGCGGCGCTGAAGTGCCACACCTGCGCGGCGACGGATGAGGAAGAATGCGACCAGCAGGGGTCCTTCGCCTGCCCGCAATATGCCGACGCCTGCTCCACCATCACCGGGCCCAGTAAGTGTGCGCGCTTTAATACAGTCATCCAGCTATACTAATATATACTAAGTACTAACATTTTATAATTCCATTTATAATTTCAAATTGTAGCGTGATTTAATATATTTTGCCGTAGGAGAAAATCAAACTGTAAACACCCCGGAGAAAGTATTTTCCTTGAATGTAGCTACAATCTTGGTTTTATTTTCTAGAAGAATCCCACGTGGAGAAACATTAACAAGGGAAATATGGACCAACTGGAAGCCTGTGGTTCTAACTACCCGCACAACATTTATTTATAATTTCAAAATAATTCATTAATAATGGAAAGGTGCAATTAAAGGTTCAGTTTACTCAATCTTGAAGTACAAATAATGTCCAAAATGTCCAAGTTAGCTTCAATTGCATTCGCTGGCTTTTTAAGTGCAGTGCTTACTGAAGTTCACAAGATGGCAATTTATAATCTGATTCAATTCCTCAATTTGTGTAACTACAATATCACATTTTTTGCATTCCTTGGGAAACACACACAGGGCTTGAACCTATCTATGGTAGTTGGACTACATTGATGTCTTTTAAAGTTGCCTTTAAAAGTTTGATCTCAGGGCACAGAGTTAGATGTCCAAAATGGAATTTAATGGATTTGAGTCCAAGTTTGCCTTGTGTGTGTTTTCTTTCTACTTGTAAACAGAATATAACTTACCTCTGTGTGGGGTTTGGTCTCTCCCCTCTCCTGTGTGGGGTTTGGTCTCCCCTCTCCTGTGTGGGGTTTGGTCTCTCCCCTTTTCTGTGTGGGGTTTGGCCTCCCCCTCTTACACAGTTTGGTCTCTCCCTCTCCTGGCTCACAGACACGGTGATAAAGTCCTGCTCCTACAAGTCCTTCTGTGACAGGGTTCACCATGGCAACCCGGATGTGAAGATGGAGTGCTGCTTCACGGAGAACTGCAACGGGCCCTATAACGCCTACAGACAGGGAGAGAACCGGAGCACCGCTGCTGCCCTGGGGTCCAGCTCCTCCCTGCTGCTGGGGGCCCTGCTGCTGCTCCTGGCCACTAGCAGGGTGTAGCCCCTCGTCCCCACAATACCTCCACCCCCTCCAGGCAATGTCCCCACCCCCTGACCATGCTCACCCGCACATGGGCGTATCAAAGGGCTTCCTTAACTCTTAGCTGTCCCATCATGCTTTGTGCTTTGCTGGTTTAAGACTTCACGGCTTGTAGCGGATTTAACCAGTCCGGTTTCTAGGCTGCAACCTTTCCCAAGATAAGGACAAAACACCCCCGCAAAAATGCAAATGTTATGGAGAAATGCTTTCAGGGCACAACTCTGCAAAGACCTGGAGGCAGATATCACTGTTGATGTAAAGGAGCATCAGTGAAAAGCTTCGATTGCACACAGTAACTGCACTTGTAAAGGGACTTGACTCCACGTTCAATGCGGGTTTCATGCACATTAAAAAAGAGTTCATGCACATTATTCTCATTTCATTTATGAAGTTAGTACAATATCAGTAATTGGTGGAAGGTAATGAGTTTCAGAAGTCCAATATTCAGAAATGTAATTCAAGAGTCCTTCTCTCTTA
The DNA here is from genome assembly GCF_963514075.1 of Conger conger. Lineage (NCBI taxonomy): Eukaryota > Metazoa > Chordata > Actinopteri > Anguilliformes > Congridae > Conger > Conger conger. The sequence goes on from NC_083771.1 coordinate 12,459,984, forward strand.
CTAGTACAGAAGATCTAGAATATCTAGTTTAGAAAAACACAAATACATTTTTCAGCTAAAATGAGAGCCATAACTAACAAACTGGTGACCCTTTATGAATTGATGAGCCGGAGATTTAAAAGTAGGACTCCATACATAACACCTAATAAAAAACAAAAAAAACACAATGAACGATCACTTTAATCAAGTTGTCTGATTTATTTGCTTACATTTATGTTTATTTGAAAACATTCAAATGAGGTGAAAAAACTTAAAATAAGCATCTATTGAAATAAATTAATGGGGACTTTTTCAGGTACCGTTCAACTGAAGTCAGTATTTTTTTCCACATTTTCAAAGAAAGTTCACTTTACAGAAATTAGCCTACGGCATGTTTCTGCACTCACAATACAGAATTTAAAAACAAAAAATAATCCCCTGTACAAGAGGCAACGACATGTTCAAAAGCATTTAAAAATGTAACACAAGAGTCAGACCTTTCAGCCTCCAGACCCACAAGACCCTGTTCTAAATATCAGAAGCAATATCGCCACCCAATGGTGGAAAGTGGTTCTGCAGTTCACTTTTTACCCAAATACAGTCTTCTGCAGCAAAACCTACATTCACATTACAGAGATAAATCCCCAACCCATCCCCCCCCCCCCCCCCCCACCCCCACCCTCCCCTCCACCCCCCTTCGCTTTTACCAATTGGTTTAGCAAACACTGACCATACTGAACATAACCATGGTACTTTCATGTGCTTGTTTGTTATTTAATATGACTGGTAGTGGTACCATAGTTGATAAGATATGGAAAACTATTTCAAAGTGAGATTCAAGCTCCAATTCGATATAAAGGTCAAAGGTAACTGTACCTTAAATTTTAAAATAATACTTTTTTTTGAAGAAAAAAAAAAAAGAAAAAAAAGAAATCCGGATGAAGAGTTGGCATGGTTCAGGTGTATTAAAATGCTGATGGTGGGTGTAACACGTTATACAGTACAAATACATTCAGACACGCACTGCACCTCCAAGCAGGCGGCAACCCCAAAACTGCAAGCAGCCAGAGCTGTTTGATAAAGGCAATAAATAATAATTATAATGCATCATCATTATTTTAACCATAATCGTCATCACGATAACATCTCCAGCATCTAAACAGTTTGCTATTACCTTGATAAATTAATGATTATCACCTTATTAGAGATTAGTATTTATTATTAATAATAAGAAGAAGCATAAAGTAAGTTAATCTGATGCATTTGCTTTCATTTTTAGCCCTAGATGGCATGGAAGTGGTCTTCAGATAGAGAAGAACCAAGTCCCCCCACATTCCTGACCACCAACCAATATCATTTTGCATTACAACAGGAAGTGGCCTTTATAAAGGCATCAGCCCACCCCATAGAGCAGGGATCATCAACTCTTCACCTTAAACCCAAATCCAGCCCTGGTTTTCTGTTCTCCAGGGTAATTAGTGCTACTGATTGGCCAGACTGTCTCCACACCTCGCTACCAGGTGAAGGGAGGGCGGGAAAAGCAGCCGTTCTCAGCCCCTGTTCCACGAGTTGCTGATCCCTGCGTAACTGAAGAGCCAGAAGTCGCAGAAACCGAGATCAACCGAGATGCGTTCAGTGTCCCGCAACTACCGATTCCCTCACAGGCTAGAATGCAGGCTCTCTTGCTTCTTAAATCAAACTAAGGGGGTTAGTCATATTTTCAACCCAGTCATACCCAAAACACATACAAGAATAAGACTATGTGTGATTTTACTTTACTCGATTTAATAAAGTTATAGTACAGCAGTTTTACTCATAGTACACCAGCACCAGACTCTGGTCAGCATATGACTTGTGATTTGTGGAATACGTACAATTGATGTACGTATGTATAAAAAGGGATGCAATTCCTACTCGGATCACCTGATATGGATGTAAATACCCTCAAGTTAAAGGTGACAGTCTGCACTTCATATTCAATGTTCCATTTCAAATCCAATCTGCTGGAATACAGAGCCAAAAGAACAGAAATTGTACCACGGTCCAAATATTTACGGACTCCACTGTATACATTTGCTACCTTGTTCAAAACCCACACAAGCATACAAAAGACACAATGTGAATGATATTTCAAACAGTAAACGGGCCTCAAAGTTGATATTTATAAATTATTTCAGCGGCTTCAGACAAAAATCCAACCACTAGTCATCATCACGTGTTCAATACAATCAAACAGATGAGTAAAAGAACTTGACTACAACTTTGTTAACAAATTATGTCAAGTAAAATCACAGTGATTCCTATTCTAATATGTATTTTAGGTATAACTAGGCTGAAAATGTGACTGTGAACCCATTTGTTTAGTAGAAAAAGGCAAGAGTTTCTCCATTATAGCCTGTGAGGAAATTCGTGCCTGGTGCACTGTACGCCATACTCAGTTAAAGAATGGCGCAATTTCAGTAATGGAAGCCGGCGGCTAGCCTGCTGAAAAAAACATCTCAAGCTAGGTTTTTAAATAGCTGATAGCTGGTGGACCAGGTCAGACCAGTTCCCTGCTCAACATGGTTTGACCAGCTCAATGTTTTGAAACTGCTGGCAGCTGGTAATTTCAAGCTGGTCATGGCTGGATTTTACAGCAGGGTACACCCGTTCCGTATTCAGTGAGCCCACTTACGAACAGACAGGAAGTGACCTTCATGAAGACAGACGCCCACCAATGAACAGACAGGAAGGGTCCTTTATAAAGACAGACGCCCACCAATGAACAGACAGGAAGGGTCCTTTATAAAGACAGACGCCCACCAATGACAACAGACAGCGACATCCCGCAGTAGCTCGGCATGTTAGAAAGTAAGGGACGAACCTAAGTGTGACACGGGACAGGCTTGCGTTTGAAAGTCGGTCAGTGTGGCGGACCTCTGACACTACTAGGTGCCGTGCCTCCCCCCTCCCCTACCCCTCCCTCCTTACAGCACGGAGCCCTCTCCCATCAGCATGTCCTGGTCCAGTCCGGACGGCAGCAGTGAGAAATCGAAAGGGATGAACTTGATGCCGGTCCCACTGTAGAACTTGTTCTGGAACTCCACCCTGTAGAGGAGGACAGTAAACAATAGGAGCTGTACCGAGAAATAATAAACTAGGGCTGCACGTAAGTAAGTAAAGTAGGACTACAGAAAGGAACTTAGTGAAATAACACAAACTAGGGCTACACAATAACTGAGTAAAGTAGGACTACGGAAAGGAACTTAGTGAAATAACACAAACTAGGGCTACACAATAACTGAGTAAAGTTGGACTACGGAAAGGAACTTAGTGAAATAACAAACTAGGGCTACACAATAACTGAGTAAAGTAGGACTACGGAAAGGAACTTAGTGAAATCACACAAACTAGGGCAATAACTAAGTAAAGCCCCGTGTGTGTATGAGTGTGTGCGGTGTGTGTGGTACTGACCAGTGCAGTCTGAGCGCGTGCAGGAAGGGAGACAGGCCCTCCATCAGCAGCAGGATGGACACGGTGAGGACGGTGTGAGTGTGTGTGTGTGTGTGTGTGTGTGTGTGCGAGAGAGAGAGAGAGAGAGAGCGAGAGAGTGTGTGTGTGTGTGTGTGTGTGTGCGAGAGAGAGAGAGAGAGAGAGCGAGAGAGTGTGTGTGTGTGTGTGTATGTGTATGAGTGTGTATGTGTATGTGTGTGTCTGTGTGTGTGTGTGTGTGTGTGTGTGCGTGTGTCTGTATGAGTGTGTGTGTCTGTGTGTGTATGAGTGTGTGTGAGTATGTGTGTGTGTCTGTGTGTGTGTGTGTGTGTGAGTATGTGTGTGTGTGAGTATGTGTGTATGTGTGTGTGTGTGTCTGTGTGTGTGCGTGCGTGTGTGTGTGTGTGTGTGTGTGTGTGTGTGTGAGTATGTGTGTGTGTGTGTCTGTGTGTGTGCGTTTGTGTCTGTGTGTGTATGAGTGTGTGTGTCTGTGTGTGTATGAGTGTGTGAGTGTGTTTGTGTCTGTGTGTATGAGTGTGTGTGTGTGAGTATGTGTGTGTGTCTGTGTGTGTGTGTGAGTATGTGTGTGTGTGTGTGTCTGTGTGTCTGTGTGAATGTATGTATGTGTGTGTGTGTGTGTGTGCGTGTGTGTCTGTGTGTGTATGAGTGTGTGTGTGTGTGTGTGTGTGAGTATTTGTGCGTGTGTGTATGAGTGTGTGCGGTGTGTGTGGTACTGACCAGTGCAGTCTGAGCGCGTGCAGGAAGGCAGACAGCCCCTCCATCAGCAGCAGGATGGACACGGTGAGGACGGCGAACAGGCTGAACACCAGCGCCAGCAGCACCGCCCCCCCGCCCGAGTCTCCACGGAAACCCAGCCGCATCACCATGTCCCACAGCACCTCCGACAGCTCTGACACACACACAACACAGACACAGACACAATACTTAGTGGATAAACATCTCTTTCACAAAAATAGATTATACATTTAACAGCAAACCCACATTTTTACATCACATTTGTTCACAGTATAATTTTCAAAACAGAAGACAGTCGTGTGTGTGTAATCCATCATGCAGTATCTCTCATTGGCTCTGTGTCCCTTTAGCGCCTGAATTACACCAGACGTGTCTCGTACACATAGCAGAAGCATAAAGTCGACAAGTTCTTCTATGCTTCTGGTGTTAAAGGCATTCTGTGACATGTTTCGATTCCGCTCAGCATACGCGTGTAGGTGAGGCGTAAGGGTCTGTACTCACGAGCGTGGGCCAGGCTCAGTGCCCAGAGCCGCAGGTAGGAGGCGCTGTTGGAGATGCAGCCCAGGCAGTACTCTATGGTGTGGATGGCCTGGTGAAGGAGCACGTCCCCGAGAGCAAACTACCATAGAAACACAGAGAGCACAGTCACTAGGCAACACAGACAGGAAACACACCTTTCACGTTACACACAGACAGGAAACAGTCATTACTGGGGACAGGGAAACACAAATGTTGCATTGAAGGCAAATACATAGGCAGTGAATGAAATCAGGTCATTGTGTTATAGATATTAATGGCAGGCAGTGGTCATGGCAGTGGTGTTGGTGGTTGTGGCCATGGCAATTTTATTTGTGGGTGTGGCTGTGCTTGTGGTTTTATTAATGCTGATTGTAACTGTGGACATTTTTAGCATTTGGTCATGCTGGTTATGGTCATGGTTGTGGTGGATACCTGTACTGGTCATGGGGGTTTTGGTTACGGTGGTAATGGTCAGGGTGGATAATGGTTGTGGTCATGGTGGCTTATGGTTATAGTCAAGGCAGTTTAGGAGTCACGGTCACATTCACAGTGATTTTGGTTATATGACAATGGTTGTTCTGGATACAGTCATGGTCATGGTGGTTTTAGTTATGGTCATCATGGTGGTTACAGTAGTGGTTCTGGTGGTTATGGTCGTGGCCATTGTGGTTACAGTTGCGGTTCTGGTGGTCGTCACCGGAGTCATTGTGGTTGTGGTCATGGCCATTGTGGTTACAGTTATGGTTGTGGTGGCAACAGTCATGATCATGTTGGTTACAGTCCTGGTCATGGTGATTACGGTCCTGGTCATGGTGATTACGGTCCTGGTCATGGTGATAACGGTCGTGGTCGTGTCTTTGACCTCTGGCTGAGCCTCCCGGCTGGTGGAGTGGTCGCTGTGACTGACCCCCTCCTCCATGTCCTGGGCCATAGTCACAGACAGATCCTCCACACTGCCCCTCTGTACTCTCTCATAGCCCTGCAGAGAGAGAGAGAGAGAGAGAGAGAGAGAGAGAGAGAGAGAGAGAGAGAGAGAGAGAGAGAGAGAGTATTACATACACACTCTACACATGACATACTACACACTGCCCCCTCTGTACACTCTCATAGCCCTGCAGAGAGAGAGAGCATTACCCACATACTCCCTCAGCCATGGAGAGAGAGAGAGAATTACACACATACACACTAGATACTACATACAACACACTGCCCCTCTGTCCAAAAAAAAAGTTGAAAATGCAATTCAATTTTTGTCAGTAGGCTACTCCAGCTTTTTTTGTTTGTTTTATAAATGAGATACTGCTAATGACCACTAGGGGTTGTTATACGGTTAACAGTTTTCAAAATGGGATGGTAACAAAAACTGATGATTTGTCACCTCTCACTCACTACACTCACACACACACATACACACTCACACACACTCACACACACTCACACACACTCACACACTCACTCTCACACTCACTCTCACACTCACTCTCACACTCACTCACACTCACTCACACTCACTCACACTCACTCACACTCACTCACACTCACTCACACTCACTCACACTCACACACACTCACACACACTCACACACACACACACACACATACACACTCACTCTCACACTCACTCTCATACACACTCACACACACACACACACTCACACACTCACACACTCACACACTCACACACTCACACACACACACACACAGGGTCTTACGCGGTATGAGCCCTGACTCCGGCCCCCGTGGTGCAGCCAGTACAGATGTATGGGGCTTCCCAGCAGCAGCACAGGGACAGACAGCACAGCCACCATCAGCAGCAGCACCTGCACCCCCATCTGCACCACAGCGTGAGAGAGAGCGTCACACAGCACCGTCAGGGAAACTAACCAATGGAGCGCTGCCACTACAATGGGGAGTGGCCACAAAAAAGTGTCACACACCGCGAAAAGCAAAAATCGATAGTAATGTTATGTAGCGGCAAAGCTACGGAAACAGACCGACAGTACGAATCTATCCAGGCTTTACACCGCTACAAAGCGAAGCCAAATCGATCCCGGACAAGCCACCATTTTGTCATGAGTCGTGAGGCCATGAGAAAAGGAGGGAGACCACAGGTCAAAAATAAATGTATTTAATTCAGTAAAATTAACAAAAAGATAAAACAAATGTGGGGTGTGATGTGGGGCTGATGATATCGAGCATTACACTACTTTCACACCTCACATTTGTTTAGTCTTTTTGTTAATTAAGCTTTATTACATGCATTTCTTTTTGACCTGTGGTCTCCCTCCTTTTGTCATGGCCTCATGAGCCGGGTTGTGACAAAATGGTGATTCATCCGGGATCACCTAGCCGGGGGCTCACCTGGCCGGGGTACAGGGTGGGGTACAGGTGGGGTACAGGGTGGGGTACAGGGCGGGGTACAGGGTGGGGTACGGGGTGGGGTACGGGGTGGGGTAAAGGCGGGGTACAGGGCGGGGTACAGGGTGGGGTACGGGGGGGTACGGGGTGGGGTACAGGGTGGGGTACAGGGTGTGGTATGGGGCGGGGTACAAGGTGGGGTATGGGGCGGGGTACAGGGTGGGGTATGGGGCGGGGTACAGGGTGGGGTATGGGGCGGGGTACAGGGTGGGGTACAGCGTGGGGTACAGCATGGGGTACAGGGTGGGGTACAGGTGGGGTACAGGGTGGGGTACGGGGTGGGGTACGGGGTGGGGTACAGGGTGGGGTACAGGGTGGGGTATGGGGTGGGGTACAGGGTGGGGTAAAGGCGGGGTACAGGGTGGGGTACAGGGTGGGGTACGGGGGTGGTACGGGGTGGGGTACAGGGCGGGGTACAGGGTGGGGTACAGGGTGTGGTATGGGGCGGGGTACAAGGTGGGGTATGGGGCGGGGTACAGGGTGGGGTATGGGGCGGGGTACAGGGTGGGGTATGGGGCGGGGTACAGGGTGGGGTACAGCGTGGGGTACAGCATGGGGTACAGGGTGGGGTACAGGTGGGGTACAGGTGGGGTACAAGGTGGGGTATGGGGCGGGGTACAGGGTGGGGTATGGGGCGGGGTACAGGGTGGGGTACAGCGTGGGGTACAGGGTGGGGTACAGGTGGGGTACAGGGTGGGGTACAGGGCGAGGTACAGGGTGGGGTACAGGGCGAGGTACAGGGTGGGGTACAGCGTGGGGTATGGGGTGGGGTACAGCGTGGGGTACAGGGTGGGGTACGGGGTGGGGTATGGGGTGGGGTATGGGGCGGGGTACAGGGTGGGGTACAGGGTGGGGTATGGGGCGGGGTACAGGGTGGGGTACAGGGTGGGGTACAGCGTGGGGTACAGGGTGGGGTACGGGGTGGGGTATGGGGTGGGGTATGGGGCGGGGTACAGGGTGGGGTATGGGGCGGGGTACAGGGTGGGGTACAGGGTGGGGTACAGCGTGGGGTACAGGGTGGGGTACGGGGTGGGGTACGGGGTGGGGTACGGCGTGGGGTACAGGGTGGGGTATGGGCTGGGGTATGGGGCAGGGTACAGGGTGGGATACAGGGTGGGGTATGGGGCGGGGTACAGGGTGGGGTACAGCGTGGGGTATGGGGCAGGGTACAGGGTGGGGTATGGGGCGGGGTACAGGGTTGGGTACAGCGTGGGGTATGGGGTGGGGTACAGGGTGGGGTACAGCGTGGGGTATGGGGTGGGGTACAGCGTGGGGTACAGGGTGGGGTACGGGGTGGGGTATGGGGTGGGGTATGGGGCGGGGTACAGGGTGGGGTACAGGGTGGGGTATGGGGCGGGGTACAGGGTGGGGTACAGCGTGGGGTACAGGGTGGGGTACGGGGTGGGGTATGGGGTGGGGTATGGGGTGGGGTATGGGGCGGGGTACAGGGTGGGGTACAGGGTGGGGTATGGGGCGGGGTACAGGGTGGGGTACGGGGTGGGGTATGGGATCACCTGGCCGGGATACAGGGCGGGCTCGCCGTCGCCCTTCATCAGGAACATGTTGATGAAGTGCACCAGGACGCTGGGCGCTGTGCGCGAGTCTGTGACGGAGAAGGCCAGCCACTTGTACACGATCATGAAGCCCAGGTACCCAAACAGACAGAGCAGGAACAGCAGCTCCGGCAGGAACACCAGGTACAGGTTCAACTTCTGCCGGAAGTGCCTGCCACAGAGAGAGGGGCAAGAGTATTTCAGAAATAACTTGAAGATAATGGTTGGCCTTTATCCCAAGCGCTGAACAATTGATGCTTCACATTCACCCATTCACACACACACTCACACACCAACGCCGATTGGCTGCCAAGCAAGTCACCGACCGGCTTGTCAGGAGCATTTAGGGGTTTGGCATCTTGCCTAGGGACACTCTGACACACCCAGAGCGGGATCGAACCATCAACTCCCCGACTGCCAGACGACTGCTCTTACCGTCTGAGCCAATGTCGCCCCTAATGTACTTCATTTAACCGTGTTGGGTAATTTGTCTTCTGCATTTGACCCATCCTAGTTACTAGTTACTTAGGAGCAGTGGGCAGCCACAGTGCAGCGCCTGGAGGCCAGTGCCTTGGTCAAGGGCAATGGCAGGAGCGTATCTAGCCAAAAGCATGTCTCTTAAGACAGTGAGAGTCTGTCCCCTGGTGCTCAGCAAGCTACCTGCAGGGGACAATCCCCCTTGTAGTACTGTGGGGTTCAGGGCCTTGCTAAAGGCCAACAGCTGCATGTCGTGGCCACACCGGGGCATGACCCAGTCCTGTACCTTAGCCACTGGCCTACATGCTGTCCTCAACTCCTTGCTTTCTGTTTTTATAATTTAATCTTTTAAATGTTGTCAGTGTAAAGCACCCAGTCTCATGTCTAGGCCTGAGTGCTGCGCTGTGGTTTGTCTGTTTGGGAAGGAGTAGTGTCATGGACTCTCCTCTTCTCTGCGGTGCTCCTGCAGTCCTGAGCAGCACGCTCCACAGGCAAACCACTCCCAGTCTCCCACAGCACCTGAGCTTTCATGGCAAGGCAGGGGGAAAACTACCAAAGCAAATGTATTTTTAAAACCAACGCTGCCATGAACATTTCTGAAAACACTGATGATACAAGGCATTTCAGCTGTTGCTTCATACTATTTATACCATATATGTAACAAGCACTGTCCAGCACAAACCCCATGACACATTTAGAAAGCCCTGACAAAAACACACACTCTTGAAAGTCAGTTGAAGTGCATCTTGCTGATGGCAAAAATGTTCAGGCATTTCTAATTTATTCATTTTAATTGGGCTTTATGACAACTCCATGATATCATGAGGCAGGGAAACAGATCCTACGGCAAAGGTGGCCAGTCGAAGAAAAGCAGAATTTACGCTTATTTCACTTGTTCCTCAGTTAAATCACATTTACATACATTTTAATATCAACGTATAGAACTGGTACTGTCGCAGAGGGCTGTAGCCTCCTGTGGGAACGACAGTCCCGCCCCTCACTGCGGTTTTGTACAGATAATGACGTGTCACTCACAGATGGTTGAAGACTCCCAGAACGACCCCGAAAGTCATGTGAAGAACCCCCAGAATTACAGACATCTTCATCTTGTAGGAGTTGAGGAAGCTCAGCCGATTGGTTGCCATGTTCCAAATCTAAGGGGCGTAGGCGGAGACAGAAAGGACGGTTAGACAAGTGAGCTCCAAGTGTTAGTAAGTCCTGAAGGGTATGTTCCTGTTCTGTGATACCTGATTCAGTGAGCGACAAGTCCAAATAAAGAATAATTTACGATAATTAGTCAAAGTACATTAAACATCTGTCAGTAACAACTGTGTAAAATAAAATGTTACAATGACACTTTTTTGGCTGACACATCTCTACAGTGCTCTTTGGAACACACCCTGATATTAATGTTATAGGAAGGACAAGGGTGTGTGTGCGTGTGTGTGTGTGTGTGTGTGTGTGTGTAATGGGATACTCTGCTGACCAGTGGGAACAGGCACTTACTGGATCAATGCCGAACGGATAGGGCCCATTGAAGACACCAGTGACATTGGGATCAAGGGTGAGCAGGGGGTTTGTGCAAAGAGTTTCATTCCTTTAAAACAGAGGACGTTCAATGCAAACATCTGTTAATGCAAATAACAAAACTCACATGAACAAATACAATGAGAGAGTGTTAGTGTCTGAACCCAAAGGAGAGAGTCTGTATTAGGGCTGTCAAACATTTGTCAAAAATATTTTCCTAACTTTTCCCCATAAGTTCAAACCTAAATTTGAGAATAAAAATCTTAGTTTTAGGTCCCGCATTTTGTAATTAACATATAATATTTACATTGAATTACACTGCTGAAACAATGTGCTTTATTTGCTGGGCTCATTTGTTGAAACTGTTGGTTTTTCTAGTTGAGATAATTGCACAACTGGATGAACTGCGCTTAAACCTACTACTACATAATGTGTTACTAAAAACATATTTTGAACAATGTTGTCGATGTCCCAATCTGTTATACGACACCTGATGACAACAATTAGGCTTTTAACAAATTTGAGGAAGTGTCACTACAAACACATTTATTGTGTCCAACAATATACATATTTATGGAAATGGTATTTGAATAAATTCATACAAATAACTCAATTTCATGCCAGTGCCGTCAGTGCCTGTGTGTTTGTGTTTGTGTGCGTGTTTATATGCGTGTGTGTGTGTGTGTTTATGTGTGTGTGTGTGTGTGTGTGTGTGTGTGCGTGTTTATATGCGTGTGTGTGTGTGTGTGTGTTTATGTGTGTGTGTGTGTGTGTGCGTGTTTATATGCGTGTGTGTGTGTATGTTTATGTGTGTGTGTGTGTGTGTGTGTGTGTGTGCGTGTTTATATGCGTGTGTGTGTGTGTGTTTATGTGTGTGTGTGTGTGTGTGTGTGTGCGTGTTTATATGCGTGTGTGTGTGTGTGTTTATGTGTGTGTGTGTGTGTGTGTGTGTGCGTGTTTATATGCGTGTGTGTGTGTTTATGTGTGTGTGTGTGTGTGTGTTTGTGTGTGTGTGTGTATTTATATGCGTGTGTGTGTGTGTTTATGTGTGTGTGTGTGTGTGTGTGCGTGTTTATATGCGTGTGTGTGTGTGTGTTTATGTGTGTGTGTGTGTGTGTGTGTGCGTGTTTATATGCGTGTGTGTGTGTGTGTGTGTGTGTGTGTGCGTGTTTATATGCGTGTGTGTGTGTGTGTTTATGTGTGTGTGTGTGTCCGTGTTTATATGCGTGTGTGTGTGTTTGTGTGTGTGTGTGTGTGTGTTTGTGTGTTTATATGCGTGTGTGTGTGTGTTTATGTGTGTGTGTATGTGTGTGTGTGTGTTTGTGTGTGTGTGTGCGTGTTTATATGCGTGTGTGTGTTTATGTGTGTGTGTATGTGTGTGTGTGTGTGTTTGTGTGTTTATATGCGTGTGTGTGTGTTTGTGTGTGTGTGTGCGTGTTTATATGCGTGTGTGTGTGTGTTTATGTGTGTGTGTATGTGTGTGTGTGTGTGTGTGTTTGTGTGTGTGTGTGCGTGTTTATATGCATGTGTGTGTGTGTGTGTTTGTGTGTGTGTGTGCGTGTTTATATGCGTGTGTGAGTGTTTGTGTGTGTGTGTGCGTGTTTATATGCGTGTGTGTGTGTGTTTATGTGTGTGTGTACGTGTGTGTGTGTGTGTGTGTGCGTGTTTATATGAGTGTATGTGTGCGTGTTTATATGTGTGTGTGTGTATGTGTGTGTGTTTATGTGTGTGTGTGTGTGTGTGTGTGTGTGTGTGTTTATATGCGTGTGTGTGTGTGTGTGTTTATGTGTGTGTGTGTGTGTGCGTGTTTATATGCGTGTGTGTGTGTGTTTATGTGTGTGTGTGTGTGCATGTTTATATGCGTGTGTGTGTGTGTGTTTATGTGTGTGTGTGTGTGTGTGTGCGTGTTTATATGCGTGTGTGTGTGTGTGTTTATGTGTGTGTGTGTGTGTGTGCGTGTTTATATGCGTGTGTGTGTGTGTGTGTGTGTGTTTGTGTTTATATGCGTGTGTGTGTGTGTTTATGTGTGTGTGTATGTGTGTGTGCGTGTTTATATGCATGTGTGTGTGTGTGTTTGTGTGTGTATGTGTGTGTGTGTGTGTTTGTGTGTGTGTCCGTGTTTATATGCGTGTGTGTGTGTGTTTGTGTGTGTGTGTGCGTGTTTATATGCGTGTGTGTGTGTGTGCTTATGTGTGTGTGTATATGTGTGTGTTTGTGTGTGTGTGTGTGTGTTTATATGCGTGTGTGTGTGTGTTTGTGTGTGTGTGTGCGTGTTTATATGCGTGTGTGTGTGTGTTTGTGTGTGTGTGTGCGTGTTTATATGCGTGTGTGTGTGTGTTTATGTGTGTGTGTACGTGTGTGTGTGTGTGTGTGTGCGTGTTTATATGCGTGTATGTGTGTGTGTTTATGTGTGTGTGTATGTGTGTGTGTGTGTGTGTGCGTGTTTATATGCGTGTATGTGTGTGTGTTTATGTGTGTGTTTATGTGTGTGTGTATGTGTGTGTGTGTGTGCGTGTTTATATGCGTGTATGTGTGTGCGACTCACGTCCACTGCAGCTCTGTAAACATGGCTCTCACACTCCACCCGGAGCTGAAGATGTTGAGCGGTTTGGAGAAGCACTCGTTGTAGATGAGGCCCGTGTAGATGGAGAAGAGCCCCATCATTAGGATCATGTAGCGTCCTTCAAAGAACATCTTCCAGATCTATAACACCACCAAACATCACTGTAAGTTACCCTGAACAGCCAACACTAGAGAAAATAACATCTTCCAGATCTAGAAAACCACAATACATCACCGTAAGTTACACTAAACAACCAACACAACATATTCCAGATCTATATCACCAGAACATCTCTGTATCACTGAACAAACACAAGATTAGATACTGAAAGCTTTCTTATATCTGGACTAAGGAAGTGGTTGAATATACCTGACTAATCAGAAACAGCACTGAAGCAAATTGTCCAATTACTTTTGGTCCCCTAAAATGTATCACCCAATATGGATGCAAATACCCTGAAATTGAAGGTTGCAGTCTGTACTCTAACCTCATATTCATAGTTTTGTTTCATTTCCAAAGAACAAACACTAGTGAAAAACTATTCAGTGGAGTTAGTACCACTAATGAAATGCAGAATAATAAAATTACATTTTAAAAGCATGAGAGCAAAGCAACATTAATCCAAATCCTTGGGGATTTACCAATCCAATCCCACCCCCAAAATGGGTAAAAAAGATCAAATAATACCAGCATCTCTCTGATCGGAAACCAGTCATGCCATTTCATGGTGGAGAGAAATGTCCTTTGATTGGTTCAAACATGATTGACAGGATAGGGCACCCATGGTAGGTTGGACGGAGCCCCCTTTGCCCGCCCGGCTGCCCTTACCTCGTTTCTGCTGCGCTTCACTTTCGGGTCCTTCTCACACAGAACCATCCAGAGGGCGAACAGCACCATGACAACGCCATGACCCAGGTCCCCGAACATCACCGCGAACAGGAAGGGGAACGTGACCACGGTGTAGGGGGCTGCCGGAAAGCACACGCACACACACACACACAATGTCAGAATCTGTCTGTGTGTGTGTGTGTGTGTGTGTGTATGAGAATATGTGAGTGTGTGTTTGTGTAAGAGAGTTTTTGGGGGAGTGTGTGTAAGTGAGTGTGTGTATGACGGTACACTCAGTGATCACTATTAGGTATTCATTAGACTTATTTCAGATGTATTGGTCTTCTGCCGCTGTAACCACTAAGAGGTTTGACAAAGCAACAAAGGGGTTGGAAAGCCCTCTGAAACCTGGTTGTGCTTCTCACGCCAGTCCAGCAGGGGGCGCTGGCCCCACCCGATCTCACCTGGGTTGACCTCCCGGTAGCTGCCCACGCCGTAGGCATCCACGATGTTCTGGAACCCCGAGGTGAACTTGTTGGTCCTCAGGAGAGTGGGGGGGGTCCCATTGCTAGGGATGCGGTTGACAAAAGAAGGGATGCTGGCACCACTTTTCCTCTACGGTGGAAAAGGACAGAAAAGAAAACTTTAATGCAGACAGAACAGAACGGTGACTTTCCAACACCGACTCAAAATAACACAGAACCCAATGTAGGGGAGAATGGGGCATATTGTCAGACATTTCACTCTTTCTTACATATCTCGGGTGTGATACATCACAATGGAATACATTCCATACCAAATGAAAGAATGTAGTCTCAGGCACATATCTTGCATTCATTACATCTTATTTCAGGACAGTGTTACATAGTAACAAGTAGAGGGTTTGTTTTTCTGCACCAACTTTTGGTAGTTCTTACTGTTGATGGTGAAAATAAGAACTACCCTCACCTCAGATAAGTGCGATTTTCACCACGTTACCCGGATGTTACCCTCCTACACAAAGTCACACAAAATGGCTGTCCGAGTTTTGAGGTAGTGCCTCTTGTTTTGGAGAAATGAACAATGTGACAACTTATCCCGTTCTCCCCTATAATCAGCTAAAGGCAGCCATGAAGGTGTTCTTTATCAGTGTAAACATTACTGTGGATGACAGGTGGGGGCAGGACCTGCGAGTCGATACACTAATAATAATAAAGTAGACCCAGCCATTTTGGTTTAAATAAAAGGCTCACAATGCCCTTGCAGAGCCTTTTATTTTGGGTAGGCCCTTGCTGTTCTGCTGTAGTTCAGCTGTACCTCAGGCCTTCCCACTCACAGGTACTGAAAGGCAGTGCTGGGAAAATTAGGCTTTGCGAAGCCCTGAGGCTTTGCAGCCAATTGTATCACAAATAGGTTCAATACTCGAGGCCTCATTCAACATAATGCACACGAGTGACACCTGATGGTTAGATAATGTAGAGCCAAATCATTTTAAATCACACGCCACTTGTCGTAGTGCATAAACATCACTGACAATTGGTAGCAAAGTAGTCACATGTCATCGCTTTATGATAGACACTGAACCTACAGTTATCATTAGGCTACTTTTGCTGATGTAATTATTCCCTCCTAATTTATATTATAAATAATATACAATGTCTGATTCAACAAGTAAAAAAATGGGTCAATAATACAATTACGTTAAGTGACTGTTAACTACAAAATGGAGAACATGGGAAAAGTTAAATCGGGACCATTTGTGTGGGCTCAACTTAGCAGTAAAAGTGCGTGTGCAACTGGAAACGGTCTCTGCCCTTAACGACCACTTCCTCGTATCTACAACCCGAAACTCAAACCGAACCGATCTCGTGGTTCTCCACAAAAAGATGCCTCGTTTGTCATCGGTGACGAGATTTTCTGAAAACTATACAAGCCCCAAGCGGGCCTTCAGGGAAAACCGACGTCCGTACTCGACACACGCCTCGAAGCCTCGCCATCGTAACATCACTCCTGGAAAGGCAGCTCTGTGTCTCGGTGCCACTCACTCACCGAGCCCTCCTCTAGCGCCCCCCGCAGGGCCGCCAGGTCGTTGACGGGACACCACACCTCGGCGATCAGACACTTGTTGGTGACGTCAAAGCTGCACAGGTTGAGGATGTGGTAGATGGCCTTCATCTTCTGCACCTGGATGACCCAGGTGCAGACCGACTCGGACGCCTTGTCCAGCACCTGCCTCAGGTACTCCTCCGTCCTGTGGAGGACCTGGCAGGGAAGAGTGAGGCGTATGTGGTCACGCTAGGACTCGGAACCATACTTTCCCCTAAGGCCCTCATCGCACTAGTCCCTGTCTTCGATTTGCACTTGATTGTACGTCGCTCTGGATAAGAGTGTCTGGCAAATGGCTGTAATGTAATGTAATGTAATGTAATGTAATGAATGAGGAACGGCCAAACTGGAGAAATTGCACAATATTGAAGATCTGCACTCCATAGTAAAATGGAATGATTAGATCAACCAGCAAGACAATGACATATAATAAAGTAGATCCAGCCATTTTTGGCAGAATAAAAGGCTCACTATGCGCATGCTGTTACGTACTACTTGGAATGTCTTACATGAAATTCTGCTATACCAGAGGGTGTGCAACTTGGCTGTACTCATTCTGAGTAGATGGTGTGCAACTTGGCTGTCCTCATTGTGAGTAGAGTACATGAGCAGGCTGTACTCATTGTGAGTAGAGTACATGAGCAGGCTGTACTCATTGTGAGTAGAGTACATGAGCAGGCTGTACTCATTGTGAGTAGAGTACATGAGCAGGCTGTACTCATTGTGAGTAGAGTACATGAGCAGGCTGTACTCATTCTCAGTAGAGTACATGAGCAGGCTGTACTCATTCTGAGTAGAGTACATGAGCAGGCAGTGTGCAGGCAGCCGTACCGTCTGCAGGTCCTGTGTGCGGGTCTTCAGGCTCTCCATCACCTCCTCCCTCTCCTCTGCACTATCCGGGTGGGGGTACACGTGACAGTGGTAACTGGGATACCAAAAACAGGGAGGTGTAAAGAATAATAATGTTAAAAATTATATTTATAAGTAGAAATAATCAGATAATAATAAAATTGGAGAATTCCACAAACTAGTATTTGTTTTAATAACCCTCATCATGAATGCAGAGCAGAGGAGTTACTTTTCTTATTAAATACATCTACTTAATAGCATTATTCGAAGTAATACCTGCAACAACAGTTGTGGGATTAGCAGTTATTATTAGAGTTTTGATTCATTTTCATTTCATTTAAATTATTTAATTACAGTGCAGGTAAAAAACACAAACAATCAAGGGACAGTAACAATTTTGGGGGTTGTCATTGACACTGACCAGTCACAGATCTTCTGAACCTTCTGGCCAATCTGATCCCCCCAGAAGGAAATGAGAAAGACCACACTCTTAGTGAATTCACCCTGAAACACACAGAAATGAGAAAGACCACACTCTTAGTGAATTCACCCTGAAACAGACAGAAATGGGAAAGACCACACTCTTAGTGAATTCACCCTGAAACAGACAGAAATGGGAAAGACCACACTCTTAGTGAATTCACCCTGAAACAGACGGAAATGGGAAAGACCACACTCTTGTGAGTTCATTCTGAAAAAAGGGAGCAGGGACACCAGGAATCAAATGGCTGAGACAGCGATCTGCATTGCAGGTGCTGCTAAGATACTGCTGAGATATATTTAGCCTTAGCGCGCCACACTCTTCAACAGAAAGCCAGTTTATGAGGACAGAGGAACAGATGAAGGAGCAACAAAAAACTAAAATGCAAGAAGTAGAAATAACATCATGCTGTTGGGGGGGAAATAGACTGCATGAGAATATACCCAAAGAAAGAGGGCAAGCATTACAATTCATGACACTATGTCCCAAAAATACACAATCAAATATTTAATTTCAGCTTCACATTACAGAGACTAAAAATATCCCGCGGTTATGAGTGGAGCAACAGACTGGCCATATATTGATTACCTTTCTGTGGCAGGAACATTTATTTAAACCACTCACAAGGCAGGCAATTCAGCAAAGATATATTAAATTCCCAAGAGAAAAACAACAACATAATAATAGCTAGAAACTGAGTAATGACAATCAAACAGACACTAGCAGCTTTTTCAAGCACACACATAGGTGTCAATCTATATTTCGCAGCCCAAGTGTTTATCCACACAAATATACTATTTTGGTGACCACGGTCCATGCCACACAGCGATTGGCTGACCATGGTCCGTGCCACACAGCGATTGGCTGACCACGGTCCGTGCCGCATAGCGATGGGCTGACTGGCTGAAGGTGCCCATGCCCTGCAGCCATTGGCTCACCGTGTCGGGGTCCTGCACGCACTCATCCAGCTCGGTGTGGCTGAGGATGGTGTAGCCTTTGCACGCTCTCCACAGCATGCGCTCAAAAGCTTCCATCTTGGCGCGCTGGATGAGGCCGGAGATGAACCTGCAGCAACAAAGAGACCGTCAAGCCTTCCCTCCTCCGAGCCTGCCGCGGTCACATGACCCGCTGTAAAATCCAGCTATGCTATGCTCAGTTTTCAAGCTGGTCTCGCTGGTCTACCTAGGTAAGCGCTGGTCAACCAGCAAGTGCAAGTAGCTTGTCTGAGCTGGCAGCTGGTCAATCAGCTAACAGTGGTTTCAAAACACAGCTTCAGCTGCTCAAGCCATGTCAAGCTTGGAGATGAACTGAACTGTTCAACCAGCTACCAGCTGTTTCAAAACCTACATTGAGTTGTGTATTTGGGTGTATGTATTTTTCTATGTGTGTATTTGTGTGCATATAATGCATGCGTGCTCTCTGTGTGCGTGTCTGTGTGGGTACGCACACGTTTTTGTATGCACAAATGGGACAGTGGGGCCCTGGTTCTGGGACCCTGTACTACACACCCCAGTTTGGCCCCCAGTCGCTGCATGCTGGTACAGCCAGTCACAGAGTCCTTGTCCAGGAAGGGGAACTCCTCATACCGGGGGCCCAGTTGGTCGCGCTGGAACACAACACAAGACCGAGTTCAGATTAGCCACCGTTCTCTGGGCTTCACTATTAACACACAAAACATTGAACACAATGTCGCAACACATTTCTCCAACGCTCCTATGAGGAAACTCATGAATAATGTCAATTGAGAATGGTCCTTTGACGAAAAACAAGGATCATTTAATTTGTCATCGCGTTCAGTTGTGAATGAGAAAAACCAATGTATTTTAGCATAAACACACAGGGGAAAGTGAACGTTCATTTTTCATCTGTTAACCACACTACCACGTAATAGCCGAGCATGTTTTTATTAATAAACGGATGGGAATCTTTGATTCAATTTACAATGTGGGTCTTTTCTATATAGTCTTTAGCTCGGTTTTTACTTCTTGAGAAGCCACCTATCCAAGATACAGCATTCAGATTTGGATTCATGATTGGGGGTTGGAGCCATTAGCCAAAGCTTTAAGCTTTCGGCAAAACATCTCCCTGTAAAATGTCAAAGGCTTTTAGCCACATTGTTGACCATGTAGCTAGAGTTTAGCCAGGACTCTGAGCGTTTGGCCTGTTATAGCTGGTTTTGGGTGGTCTTAGCTGGTTATGGGCGGTTTTCCATGGTTTTTGGGCGGTTTTAGCTGGTTTTTGGGCGGTTTTAGCTGGTTATGGGCGGTTTTAGCCACAGTCGTGTAAATGCCGCCCACTCACCTCGCTGCGGCGCATGAACCCGCGGGTGACTTTCAGCATGAGGTCGTACTCAGTCAGTTCCAGAAGGTTCTTCTGCAGCTTCTCCTTGTTTCTGGCCACCTCGCACAGCTCCAGCTCCAGCCTCTGCAGCCGCTCCTGGAGAGCGCGACACGAACGGCACCGTCTTTAAAACCGCGCACGATCAGCGCCTGTCCGTTACTCCACGCACGCTCACTGCCGCTACCATAACCCTGCATTTCAGCGACACTCAAAATGGCAGCTGTCACCTGCAAAACTAAAGACGGTCAGAACACTGTACACAATGCACTCGTCACAATAACTGTGAAACCACACAAATACAACTTTACATCATAGATTCTTAATATTCCAATTCACAATTCTTCATAACCATACAAACATGTCTTAATGTACACTCAGTGAGGTATTTATAAGACTTAATTTTTAGACTTCTACTGCTGTAGCCTATCCACTTAAAAGTTATGACACTTTGTGTGTTCAGAGATGCTCTCCTGCGCACCACAACCACGTGTGGTTATTCCACACCTTCCTGTCAGCTTTGACCAGTCGGGCCATTCTCCTCGGACGTCTCTCATTAACAAGGCGGTTTTTTAGCACCATTATTTGCAAACTCTAGAGACTAGTGTGTGTGTGTGTGTGTGTGTGTGTGTGTGTGTGTGTGAGTGTGTGTGAAAATCCCAGGAGATCAGCAGTTTCTGAGATACTCAAGCCACCCTGTCTTGGTGAGTGTATATATTCCAAAAAAGCTATATAATTGTAATACTTGTGAATTTTTCACACCAAAGTTTTTTTCCATCCACATCCTGGAAAACAAGATTTTACATCATCATGTACCAGTGGGTGCGTATGTCTGCACATTTTCCATTCCCTGCCAATCAATGTCCTTTTCACAGTGGCATGCATCCTCATTTGACATCAGTAAAAAAATATCTTTAGGATTCTGAAAGATCCGTTCCACAGTTTTCTTCAGACCGATAGACAGACAGACAGAACCCACCATTATCTCCAGGACCTGTTTGGGAAGTGGGGCCCCCGGGCTGACCTCCATGTCTGGCAGAGGGATCCCCGTCTTCCGGATCTCCCTCAGTAGGTACCCTACGACAGGACGCCGCGTTGAATAACACCCCCACACAAGGCTTCTTAAGCAATTTCCCAAAAATGCAGTTTCACCATGCCGATTTTCCATCCTCAGATTTAAGATCTTCTCCCCCACACCTGTACCCTCCCCTCAAACTTCCCGTTTGTCATGCAGTTTATAGAAGTATCACTGCTCTTTAAGTCTGTAATGAAGTTCATATTAGATAATGTTACTGTACTGTACTACTATGTATAGGACCACCCATCGGACCGGCTCTGGTTGGATTCTGAACCAAGGACTTAAGAAAAATGACTAGAGCAACTACAAACTCATCAGAGGAAATTGGATGGTTTGGGTATAAACGTGGCAACAGGAAATACATACAATGCGAAGCCAACCATTGGCCAGCAGGAAAAGGCACATCGCTCAACGTCAGCAGAACAGGCCCAAAGCAGGCCTCTCATTCGCCGATTATTACCGCCCGACAAGAGATCCAACCACAGGGCTCCTCAAAAAAATCATGAACCGTTGTGAATTTTCTTTTTTTGTCCTTCATGAAAATGCAAACATACTAAATATCCCATGGGGCCATTCTGACCCATTTCATCATGTTGCTCATAACTCACAGACAAAAACCCACTCAGCCCTCAGTCTCAATGTGTGGGGCCCCAGGCAGCTGCCTGCCGTCTGTTCATGAGACTTACCTCTGCTAATATATTTACATACAGGGACTGAACACAAAATTCAGGGCCCTGCACAAATGCAGTCTCAGTGGGCCCCCTTCCCCTTTTTCATCCAAATGGCCGGCATTTATATAGCGCCTTTATCCAAAGCCAGACCTACTGAAGGACCTCCCTGTCTGGGCCCCGGGTATAGCCAGTTACACTATTCCCCCCACTGTGACGCCCCAGGTTTGCATACAGAAAAAAAAGGGTCAAACGCTCAACGACGCAGGAAACCCGCCTTACCCAGAATCCTCTCCATCTCTTCGCACCTCTTGATCTCGCTTACAAACTTGCGCTGGAAAGCACTGACGCTGGGGTTGAGCTGAAACGGAGGAGAGCAGCTGAGGTTGACGTCACCCCTGGATCATTAAAACACAACCTGTGCTAGCAATTTTGATATCCGAGTTTCATCCTTTGGCAAATCTGTGGCGGCGCACTTCAATCAAACAAATGTGCATTTTGATAATCATTTCATTCACACGCGCGTGCACGCACACAAATTCATTTTTATATTTGTTTTGCGCAAGCAATGGACAGTAATTATCTAATCGCCACACATCAACGTCATTAATGACTGATCTGCAAATTACAATTTATACTGCGGACAGCCATTAATCCATTCTATATATAGCCTTTGGATATTTTTTTGGACTCTGGTGAGGGAGTTTTAGCCTATGTCCCAAGCAATTCTCCCAAGCAATGCTCCCAAGCCCAATTAGCATTTGTGAATTACTGGGATTTAAAAGCTACGACTTTGCCACGTTAAGTGTGTACGACAGTGGAATTCGAGCCAAGCAAACACTCCCGAACATTAATTTGACCTGCCACTGGAGAGCGCCTCTGAACGTATGCCGTATTTGAAACACCCAGCGTCCCAGACACAAAGGAGAATTCTGAGTGGAGAACTGGCTATCCTCAACGTTCATATTGTGTTACTCACCATTATATTTGTTTTGTTTTTTTAGGTGCTTATAAAACACTTCGCAAGGTATAAGTTACACGCAACTCTGTATCTTGAAAGCAACATTAGCCGAACAATAATCATCAATATCCATTAGCTGCCAAACGTACTTACTTACATCTCGGAATTCGACCAGACCCATTTCTCCTAGTTCACTGATGCAGTCGTACGCCGAGCCAGACTGGAGAAACAGCTGGGCCATGCACATCTCTTCGCTCCGGAACACCGACCCCATCTTCTTTATCGGCCCGTTTTTTTTTTTTGTGGTTTTTTTTTTTTTTTTACTCCCAGAAAATAACAACCTGCCCCGTCTGCTTAGCGTACTAGATACGCCAGATAGCCAGATAGCAGCTAACACCGGTTAGCCAATTGTAAACATTCGATTATGCAGCTAAAACATAAAATACCGAAGGCGTCTATCAGTGACACGCATTGTCTTTCTTCGGGGAACTTGCACAAGACGGTTACGTGCTTGCTAGCACCAACATTTGAATATTTTCCCCTTGCAAACCATCTAGCGAGCTAACGATTTTTCTCATTTTGCCATTCAGGACCGAACCCTTCTAGTTTGACAGCCGGAGAATGCCCTGCCTTCTGTATCCGTCAGGACTGCTACGTGTGGAATCAGCTCACTTGCTTGTCAGTAAAATCTCCATTGGCAGTTTACAAACGTTAAAACAGAATGGCTCCTGGCTAAGCTCGCTAACTTGTCTCCGTAAACAGACCGACAGCTGGAGCGAGTATGCAGGCACCTCAACAGTAGCTGGCTGCGCTACTACAGCGAAAACGCAGGATTGCAATCTTGGCAATTCACCAAGCTTGATAACGAGATAATGAGAGATACACTCCCGAGAACAATAGGCAAAAATAGCTAATGTTACAAAACTGCAAACCTGTAAACAGAAATGTGTATTCTGTTGCACAGTCCATCTTGTCGACGCAGTGAAATACGACAAGATCCTGCATTAACGGAGATGGTCCCCGCAGAGATGCTGAGCATCCTTTCAGAGTTCACATTGGCACATTCTCGTATTCATGCGAAATAAACGGTGACCTAGCGCCTCCATTTGGATGAGTTGGCCTTAAATAGGATGGCTGTTTTAAATGTCATGTAGGCCATTATAAAACATTTTTTACACCGCTTATAGGCTATTCAAATGAAGCGTGTCTTCCTGGCCAGAGGTCTGGCGTCACGGTATTACGCATGGTCATGAACGCTGCAATCGGGCTCCCCACTTAATTGCTTATGTATCACATGTTTGCATTGAGTGGAACACTAGTGATCACATAAGTAAGGTACAGACTAAAGCGAAGATTGTAGCCGTAAGCTAATCGAATGACAAAGTGAAAGTTTAAACAAGCAGCAGAAGTGCTATTTAGTGTTGCGTTATGTAAACTTTTGATTGAACCCAATTTTCTGCATTACAGAAAATTATTCGTCCATAAGGATTCAGAATTCTGAATCTGCAATCTGAATTTCGTTTTTGTATTCAAGGCTAATAGAAAGTATATGTACAACTGAATTGTAAGTTCTCTAATTTAAGGCAGAACTTAAGTGATTATTTTATCAACATGCAATCTCACTGCGGGTGGTAACTACTGAGAAAGAGAGATTAAGCCAAACTGGCTCTGCGCCAAATAATTCGCTGTGACAATAGTCACAAATTAACGTGGAATGAAATATGAAATATAATACGCCTATATGGGCGACGTAACATTCATTAGAACGGCCGCATCCGTTGCACTACTATCCCCTGGTTAGTTAACGGAAGAGGCACGTCTCTTTTGGGTGGCGGACATTCCATTTGTCAATATGTGCTCTGCAACCGCCCAAAAATTATGTTTATCGGCATGAGCAATTCTGGCCACACGAAGCTCACCTGGGATTTCACCTGAAGTCCACAGCCTATGCTTGTCCGTGTTACCAGGCCATCTGCAGCTTCAAACATGCAGCTCGGTGAATGAGGTAAGCTGGCCAAGGAATCTTCGGACCAGCCTCAGCCCAGTGGCTCCAGTAACTATGTCAGTGGTCTCCAACCCTGGCACTTTGAGCAGTTGATCATACAGTTAACTCAACTCAACTGGTTACCTGGGTCTGAACAGGGTGCTGATTTTTAGGTGAAAACAAAAACCAGCAGACCCAGTAGCTTTGCAGGACCAGGGTTAGAGACTAATAGTACTAGAGCCACTGGTGCTGGGCTGAGACTAAATCCTAAAAGTCCTTGGCCTGCCACATTAACTTTCACCTTGCCATACCTTATTGTTCACATCACTCTCAAACAGACACGGATGCAAATATAGACGAAAACAGATTTATTTAACACAAGTGCAAATTAAGACCTAAATAAATCTGCCATGAAACATTTTTCATGTCACAATCCCCATGACTGGCAGTTACCGATAGAGAACTGGGTGTATATGTTTTGCCATGTAAAATAAATAAATAAAAACTTTGTTAAATTTGTACATTTACGGAACAATCGTTGCAATTTCACTGCTTTGATCCACAGGTACGGTCCAGCCTTTTGACTATTTGGGTGGGTAAGCTGCTTTTCACGATTGAAGTATCCTCCCTCACGCTGTCATTGGCTAGCTGCACACCCACATTTTTTGGGGAAAAATGGGACCGGTTGTTCTTTTCTGCTCTATTCATTCTCCATTTATGGCAGCCACACAGGGACTCACCCCTTTCACTGGTGATAAAATGCAATATTCAAGGACCAAACTCTTAACAGAGAAAAGTCATGGATGTCAGAATGACACATTGACATGGCACCTGGATAGCAATCTTGGAATACTGGAATTATCTTTACAGGATCATTTATGGCAGCCACTCGTCAACAAATGAAACGTTGGCCAATGAATTTGCCAATGATTTCTTTTTTTTTTCCAGGTTCTCAACACAATTCACCTGAATGGTAACCAAGGCAGCCTGGAGCCAAGTGGCTAATGTGCTTGACTGGGACCTGAAAGGTTGGTGGTTTAAACCCCGGTGTAGCCACAGGAAAATCAGAGCAGCTGTTGAGCTCTTAACCCCACATTGCTCCAGGGGCAATTGTCCCCTGCTTAGTCTAATCAACTGAAAGTAACTTTGGAAAAAGCGTCAACTAAATAACTGTAATGTACTGTCATGTAGCCAGTGAAGAAGCCTCTGAGCATGTCCAGTGATTGGGTGGTTTTGGTCACCGCACGCTCTGGGCCAGCCTGTTGAGCTCCTGGGAGAGCCCGGAGAGCGTGTCCAGTGATTGGGTGGTTTTGGTCACAGCACGCTCTGGGCCAGCCTGTTGAGCGTGTGCAGTGATTGGGTGGTTTTGGTCACAGCACGCTCTGGGCCAGCCTGTTGAGCGTGTCCAGTGATTGGGTGGTTTTGGTCACCGCACGCTCTGGGCCAGCCTGTTGAGCTCCTGGGAGAGGCCGGTGACCGTGTCGAGGATCCTCTTCCGCTCGCCCTCCTCCAGGCGGTCACCGCAGCGCTGGGCGAACTTGTCCGGGTGCCAGAGCGCCTGCTGGCGCTTCAGAAGCTTCCGGAAGGCGGGCAGGTCGGCTCGGTCGGAGCCGTGCAGCATCACCTCCACCATCTGGGCCACGGAGCCGCGCGGGGCGGGCCAGGGGATGTCGTCGTAGCCCAGCCGCGCGGCCGAGTCGGCGCGGAACGTGGCGGCGCACCTCTCCTCGTACCGCCGCCTCCTGCTCAGCTGCGTCTCCGCCTCCTTCCGCTCGGCGCGCGCCAGGTACTCCGCGTGCTCCCTCTGGAGCCTGGCCTGGAGCTCCCGCCGGCCGCGCTCCTCCTCCTCCGCCTCCTCCTTCGTCTTCCCCCTCTTCCTCCCCCCCTTCGAGGCCGCGGACGCCTGCCGCTGGGCGCGGGCGTGCTGCTGGCTCACGTACTCCCGCCGGATGCGCTCCGCCCAGTCGCCAAAGTCCTCAGAGTCCACGTCGTCCTGGAGGAAGTCTTCTGTGGGAGGAAGGGGCACATCACATTACATTACGTTACGATACAATAACAGAAATATAACATTACAATAGCAAATATAACATCACATTACCACAAACATTACATTACAATACAATAACAGAAATATAACATTACAATAACAAATATAACATCACATCACCACAAACATTACATAACATTACACTACCACAAACATTACAATAACACAACTATAACATCACATTACCACAAACATTACATTACAATACAATAACACAAATATAACATTACATTACATGCAGTTGAAATTGTACTTCCCTCTAGGGTCTTTCAGCGCACTTATCCCTGGTTTTTGGTATGCACTTTGCACTTTGTTGTACATCGCTCTGGATAAGAGCGTCTGCCAAATGCCATTAATGTAATGTAACATTACCACAAACATTACATTACAATAACACAGATATTACATTACATTAAGACGGTTATTACATTATATTAACACAAACTACATTATATTAACACAAACTTAGCATTACATTACAGGAACACTAATATTACATTACAGGCATTTGGCAGACGCTCTTATCCAGAGTGACGTACAACAGAGTGCTAAACCATAAACAGGGACAAGTGCGCTGATAGAACCTAGAGGGAAGTGGTTTCAAGTGCTAGGAATGTCCACGTAGGTAAGAACTTGGGCCTGGTAGATTAATCTGATGACAAACGGAAGAAAACTGAACAGAAGAGAAGAAGCTAGGTTTGAGCTGTGAACTCGTGGGATAACGCCCAGGCAGACGGCACAACCAGGCACCGGACCGGCTTCGCTGGCTTACCATCGTACTGTCCAAACGTCTCGTGGAACTCATCCTGGCACTCGCCGAAAAGCTTGTCCCGCCAGGCTCTGTCAGGGTCAGCTGCTGCGGAGGCCCCGGCGTTTACTGCTGGCTCCCGAAACTGCAGCGGAAGTACATTTCATTAATGCAGTGTTAATATCAGTAAACGCTCGGATACTGTCAAGACTCAGGATTTGAGGTTTCAGTAAGAATGATCAGACGGTTAAACTTTCAAAGAATTGGACCATTTTAATGATCTCACAAATAAAGACAAGTTATTTCACAACTGCAGTCACCTGATCTTCTCTCATCCATTGTAGTAAATCCTTTGGTGTGACTCCTGCCTTGTTCGGTGTTTCCATGGCGACGGGACAACTCTTCTGAAGGGGGACCACCAGGTCATCGTAGGCTGCAAATACAGGAAGATTGGAAATCACATGTAACGAAAATCCCTACATAATGAATTACTGGCCACCTTCTGAGCAGGCTTACGTTGAAATGGATGAACAAGGTCTTTTTCCACCTACAAAACATAGCCAAAGTAAGACCCTTTTTAACTCACCAAGATGCTGAATACTGATACACGCTTTTATCTCTAGCCACTTGGACTACTGTAATGCACTTTTTACCGGCCTGCCCAAGAAGTCGATTGATAAACTGCAACTAATCCAAAACGCTGCTGCCAGAATCTTAACAAAAACCAAAAAAAGCAAACATATTGTACCCATCCTTGCTTCTCTGCATTGGCTTCCAGTTTCTTTTAGAGTTGATTTTAAAGTCTTATTACTTGTGTATAAAGCTTTACATGGCCTTGCACATTTTTATATTAAAGATATTCTATCACCTTAGCCAACTCGAGCACTTAGATCATCCACAGCGGGCTTACTTAATGTACCTGTGGTAAAAAAAACTGCTATTATGCACCAAAACTCTGGAACACTCCCACAAAACATTAGAATAGCAGACTCAGTTGGCAAGTTAAAAAGCAGCTCAAAACTTTCCTTTTTAATTTGGCTTTTAATTAATCTTTTATTGATTTTATTATTTTTACCTATTACTTATTGACTCTTTCAAACTATTTTATTTACTATACTATTTTATTTGTATTTACTTATTGTACTTACATATTTCTTATTGACTCTTATACTATTTTACTCGTGTTTTCATTTCAATATACATTTTCTTTTTCTATTTTATTTCTCCCTGTTTTTATGTTTTAATTTTTATTCTCCTTGTTTCTATGTTTTAACCTTTATAACTGATTATGATAGCTGTGCTTTTCCTGTTTTTGCCTTTTGTTTTTATTTTTCCTGTCATTGACAGTGTCAAGCACTCTGAGCTGTAGTCTGCATGAAAGGTGCTATACAAATAAAGTAATTCTTAAGGTTCGCTACATTGCGACAATAACCTCTAAATCAAGGCCAGAATTCCTTACCACGTTTGCCGCGTTTGAGAGCCCTTTTGGCTGCCAGGTGCAGAGGTGTGTCCCCATTTCGGTCCCTGTGAAGCGGATCCGCTCCCTTCTTCAGTAGCAGCCGCATCACCCCGTCGTCCCCGAGCGAGCAGGACAAATGCAACGGGGCCCTCTGTTTTCTCCCTGCGGAAAAGTTCAGCTCCACGTCTGGGTGTTTGCGCAAATAGGATTTTAGTTTAAGCAGACTTCCCTCCTCCACATATCGCAAAACGCGCTTCTGTTGTCGAGACACCATATCTGAAGACTTTATAATGACAGTAACTTAGACTAGCGAACTTATCATCATCTTGCTGACTTTAAAAGTATTGTAGGTACAGAAGGTGTTACAAAAATAAAGCAATAGCTCGGCGTGTACGGAGGTAGTGTAGCAAGTAATGCTGACATGTTGAAACACAGTCTATGGTTTCACTACGCTGATCATGCATTGCAACATAGTCTCGTATTCAGAATGGGAGGTTAACAACTGAACCCCTAAAGTCAGTCAACTAACGTTAATTGGGCTGGCTTGCTGAAGAGCATGTTCGTAGAGTTAACGTTAGCTTGCTAGCAGCGACATCCGAGTCGTTTCACCAAATACCAAGCTCCAGCTACCATAGTTGCGCGCTGACAGTCAGATATTTGACTAAAACAAAACAAATCCAGTTTCATTAAGGTTAGTACTCCGCTAGCCGATGAACAAACCAATAGAAGAAACAACGGTTGTTTTCCTATAAACATTCGCTAACAACAGGAAAATTGCGGCTCGAGTCGGAAAGCAGTACGATTTAAAATGTGTCCCCCTGGTATACACTGCGTTTCAAATTCGTTCCGTTCTTATTTTTCAAAGATTATGGACTACAGTTGTCGTTCCTAGCTACAACCAGCAGGTGGAAACATCTACTATGTCTTTGGCGTAAACGTTTTGCCACTTCCCCTTTGTTTATAAATAAGGCACAAAAAAACCCCCCGATTCTTGGAATATCATTGGACGTTTTTCTCACACAATAATATTTCGACTGGATCAGATTCAAATTTTATGATATGTACTTTCAAAGTGATGTAATAAGCACCAGAACAGCATGATACCAGGTAGCGGTTCCTCTTTTCTATCCACGACACGTTCCCAACACCGGTCCGATCCTTCCCCTCTTCTCCTGCTCTTCTGAGCCCTTTTGATGCCTTGCCATGTCTCTGAACTGGGGGTCCTTTCATGGGGACACCTGTCAGGAAGAGGAGAGGGCATTGCCCCCCTCAACCCCCACCCAAAAAAAAAAAACCTCTGTAGTATACACAGGCCAGAGAAGTCAGTTGGGAAAATTAGGCTGCTTCTCTGTGAGGGGAGTGGGGTGGGGGTGTGAAATGGATTGGGGCGTATTTGTCATTCCTGAAAGCTGTCCGTCTGTCCCACCATGGAGACAGAAATGGGCCATGTTTGCCTCCCAAGTCCTGCTGAAACGAATCAGGCACAAAATACAACGCATGCCCTGATCCGAGGGTCTGATTGGGTGGGTGGGGATGGTCACCTATGACCATTGGAAGAGGGCCCTAACTCCACCTTTCACACAGTGCACAAACATGAATATTCACATTTCCTTGTGTGTGTGTTGTCATTCTGTCTCCACACAGATGTATGCAGTATTTTTGATGTGTGAATATTCATGTTTGTGCATGTCCCTCTGTCAATCCAGCCATCGTTCTTTTCAGCAGTCTGTTCCTGTGTCTGTTTGTCTGTGCTGAATGGCCCCAGCTGAGTCCACGGTCTGTGTGCATGACAACAGGGGGCTGTGTTTCAGTCAGAGAGGTGTGTGGGTGTGTTTGTTCGCATGGTCGTAAAGACGGGTTAGGGTCCATGAAGAGGACCTTTGTATCCCCTCCGGAGGATGATCTGTGTCAGAATGGGTCCCCTCTTTCCCAAATCCGGAGGGGGTGCAAGCGGTTCTGAGTCCCCCCCTTTCATCCCACTCCAAAGCTGGACCACCGTCGGAAGTAACACACCCTGCTTACTGATGCTCTGCGATTTCCGCTGTCGGGGGTGAGCATGCTAATTCTCCCAAGCCCGTGACTGACTGCTGTCTTTTTCCCAAGAGTCTTTTCCCACTGGAAGCTCTCTCTCCCGTGATTTACACCAGCGATCCTCAAATCTGGCCTCAAATCCAAATCCATCCCTGGTTTTCTTTCCTCCCAAATAATTAACTGAACAATTAGTGCTACTGACTGGGTACACACCTGACTCCCAGGTAAAGGAGGGGGGGGGGAAACCAGCAGTTCTCGGCCCTTGAGGACTGTGTTTTGAAGAATGTGGATTTACATGGTAAGCTTGCCGTCTGTGCTGGCGGGACCCCACCCAAAGACCATGGGCATTTCCCGCCTTTTTTCGCCGTGTT
The DNA here is from genome assembly GCF_963514075.1 of Conger conger. Classification (NCBI taxonomy): domain Eukaryota; kingdom Metazoa; phylum Chordata; class Actinopteri; order Anguilliformes; family Congridae; genus Conger; species Conger conger. The sequence goes on from NC_083771.1 coordinate 12,491,174, forward strand.
GTCATGGACATTGAAGAAGAACTTTATTGAACCCTATTTGGTAATCTGTCCTTTGTATTTAACCCATCCTAGTTACTTATGGCAGCCACAGTGAAGCAAGTGCCTTGGTCAAGGGCAACGGCAGGAGCACACCTAACCTAACATCCATGTTTTGGGAGGAAACCCATGTGAACACAGGGAGAACATGCAAACTCTAGGCAGAGGATTGGACCAGCTGGGATTCCAATCCAGAACCCCCTTCTTGCGAGGCAACCACTACGCTCCCACGCCAACAAAAATACACCAACATTTTGGCAGCTGCAAATCCCACTCTGTGCAGAAAAGACATTTGATTTCCATAGGCATAGGTTGGCAAGTTCCAAAATTGCCACACCAAACCTTGCCAGATCTTTCGGCCTCCCTTCTTGCCCGCTCAGCATCCAGAAGCAGTAGTTCCTCATCTGTAAATCTGTAATCCTCTCTTACAAAGTCGGCCATGTTCAGAAGTAAAGTGTCAGCCTGGTCACCTAAGTTTTGTTTAGCGACTGAACACACTTTGTCCTGGATCTCGCTTCACCTTCAGAAGGTGAGTGGATCACTGCGCTCAGCCAGCGGAAGATGGAAGGATACATGTGTGTATAACAGCAGTTATAGTTCCAACCGTCTAACTTCTCCGAAAACATCTCTCGTTTTTATTATTTTTTTCCCTGCATGAGTTGCTGTAAGGTGAAGGATACTTCGAAGGAAGTAAGCTACTGACTCCTATAGGCTTCAAGTCTTTATGCTAAGCTAACACGTTATGCTAACATAGAAACCGAGTCAGTTAATGTACAAAAATTAAAATTACATTAAATTAATGGCATTTGGCAGACACTCTGTATCCAGAGCAACGTACAGTTGAATAGACTAAGCAGGAGACAATTCTCCCCTGGAGCAATGCAGGGTTAAGGGCCTTGCTCAAGGGCCCAACGGCTATGCAGATTTTATTGTGGCTACACCGGGGATCGAACCGCCAACCTTCCGTGTCCCAGTCATGTACCTTAACCACTGGAGTTGGTTTGATCTCAACAGTCTCTGGCCACAGCTCAGCGGATGAGGCATCATTACATTTGACATTACATTACATTAATGGCATTTGGCAGACGTACAACAAAGTGCAAAGTGCATACCCATAACCAGGGATAAGTACGCTGAAAGACCCTAGAGGGAAGTAACATTTCAACTGCTAACAGTACAACAAAGATAAGGACTAGGGCCTATTTGATTAATTAATTATATTTATGTCTAAAAAAACTAGGGAGGCAACACCCAGGGAGGGAGGGTGTGGTTCTCAGTGCCATGCTCCATGCAGTCAGGCTAGAAGTAGCTCCTCTGTATGACTGGGTGTCTTCTCTGCACCTCTGCCAGTAGAGGTCCTGAGAAGCTTCTGGAGAAGAGTGTCCCCTATAGCTGATGGTGGTGGAGTGTCCCCGATCCTCCCGCTGAGCGGTTCAGGGGAGATGAACAGCCCCCCTGGGAGGGGCAGCGGTAAGGACCCCCGCGGAGGGACAAACAGAAGCGGAGACTCTGAAAGACAGGATATCCTGGACAGGAACCGCCGGGCACACACTAACCGCCATCGGTCCACGCAGTGTCACGGAGACCCAGGGCTCGGAGGTGTGCAGCAGGAAGGATGGCGGGCTACTTCCGGGTCAGCCGGGGTCACACACATCAGCCCCGCTGAGAGCTCCTATGGCTCCTGTCCCCCCCACCTTCCATTGTCTGGAGGCAGGAGAGACGCACAAGGACACTTCCTCCGCCATTTTATTTTTACCCGCCACCTCCAGGGACTGCGCGGACCACCAGCGCTCTGCATGCACTGCAAGAGCTAAAAAAAACAAAAACACTCAGTGACCAATTTATTAAGTAGACCTGTACGACACTATGTTAATGCAAATATCTTCTTGGCCAATCATGTGGCAGAAATTTAGTGCAGAAAAGCAGACAGACATGGTCAAGAAGCTTGGTTGTTGTTCAGACCATCAAATGGGGAAGAAATGTGATCAAATAAACTAACCTAGTACAGTGGTCTCTGAGTGTATAGTAGTATTTTTCTTTTTCTCCCAAAGTACCGGAATATTTAGTTCCTCTTTCAGACAGTTTACCCACTACAACCTTGGATTCTCTAATCATAAATAGATTCATTTAATTGAATTGGCTTACCAAGGGCCTACTTGACTGTGCATGCAGTGTGAGGATTTAATTCAGTGATGCCATCATAATTTGTACTGAGGAACACACAAACTCCCCTAGGTCAATCACAACAAATCAAGGGGGGCAGCTCTTGCATGGTCATATTTTATGGTGTTTGTATGATCTGCAATATGTTTTGGGTTACATTCGCACAGATAAGAACAATATCTTAAGGTCATCCTCATTGCTGCAGTAGTTCACCAGCTTGCCTTGGCCAAGCCCAAACAAACAAACAGACGCAAGGTCAGGGACCCCTGCATCATAATGTGCATTTTTCACACTGTTGTCACACGTTCTCCCGCTGCCTCAGTTTGAGAGGCAGGCAGTGATCTGGGCACTGGTAGGCGTGCTCACACATTGGAAGCGGAGTCCTACTTCTCTATTCTTATGCCCATATGCATAGGTCTGAAACCAGAGCATTACCCAGTCCAAACCACGGCCCCTTTTAACAAAAGGCGACATGCCGCTGCATGTGGAAATATTCATGTGTCCCATCACAGCACAACACAGGTGCAGCAGGCTGTTTGGGCGGGGTGCATCCTGAACAATGAGGGCAGGTAACGTGCAGTACTTTCACACCTGCCATGCCTACAGTTATTTTTGGGTGGGGGGGAGGAGGACTTTCCACATGTTATACTGTTTGTCAACTTTGGGTGACTAGACCACTGAAAGATGGAGCAACTGGCTTATCTGGCACATCCAGCCGGGCAGAGGTTGTTCAGTGGCACTGCTGTCAACATTGAAGCGTTGAACACCTGTTAAATCTGCTCTATATGTTCAAGGAGAAACAAACACGGGAGACATTCCCTAATTTAAAGCACCTCTGTTGTATTTTAGGTAAATGCCGTTCGCCTGAATTGTTTAGGTATCCAGTTACGTATACCGAGCAGGATGATTCTTGTTTAAGCTCAGTGTGATCATTTACTTCTTGTCAATGTACAAACAGTACCACTGAAATGTTTTCACCAGGAGAAAAAAAGTTGGGGTCACAGACCTAATTTTACAGACCAGTGAGGAAGTGCTTCTGTGACCTCATTTAACAATCCCACAATCCCACTGTGACAGGATCCCAGCTGAGATTAAAAACATGCTCACACATGCGCGTGCACACAGACACACACACACTCGCACACACACAAACACGCTCACACACACCCACACTCACACAGTTACTAACTCACAGACACAGACACAGACACAGTATGGGGGAGTGACTGTGTATTACTGAAGGGTGTGTATTGTCTTAAGAGTTCCCTCTGCGGCCCATTGTAATGCGTGATGAAGGTAAATGTTGCCCTAAGAGTTCAGCTGGGCCTTGATCAAGCACTACTGGCTTTACTGAAAAACAACGAGGCCCTACAAACATAGCTTACACACTTAGCATAATAGCAATAGCATTGATGTGTCATTTTCTTAGATGAGTGCATAGGGGATTATCAATATCCCTGTGCTTTCATGGAAAATTGATTAGAGAATATAACGGTTTTTCCCTACTAATTTTGTTTCCAGGCTGTGGCCCATGGAGTATTTGTGTGTGTGTGTCCAGCACATTATAGTCCTTGCGTGCCAAGAGGTAACCCCTTTCCGGTATAGTATTACTGTTCCACTCCAACAGTCCCGTCACAATGTAACCAGATAGAAACATTTTCATGCGTTTTTTGTGTGGTGTGCGTGCGCGTTCGTGTGTTCAAACTTTCCATCGCATACACACAGAAGGTGCGCACTGTGAAATCGGTGTGAAATGATCGAGTTTCTGCTCTGAAACTTCACTGCGTCTTGTAAAAGGTCTCCAGGGGACATTTACGGCGGATCTCTTTCAACGCGTGAACCGTGCTGAGCGGTGAAACGCTGAGCTGGCGCCGGGTAGTTTTAAAGCACCGGCATCAAAAACACCCCGGGAGGTTTGGGTCCGGCCGCGGTCATAATCCGACCCGAATCGCACCAGCTGGCTACGGGAGAACGGCTAATTTCTCTGTGACGGGGACACCGTGTTTCGTGCCCATGAGAAATCTGCGGAGACTCCCAGATGATGTCACCGGCCTGATTTCTCACGTACGACGGGAACAATATTTACGGAAGCAGATCTAGCTTTCTTTTGGAATATCATGACTCTGGTGTTGTGTTCACTGTCAGGGCCCAGGTCTGGCAGGGCTGCGCTAAGAGATCCAGGGCCTGCAGTCCTGTCTCACTCCACACCCTTGAGTGAAGAGTTCAGTTCTTTGGTTTACAATTTTTACACTGCATTTGTTTTTGTGTTACATTGATTTTATGATGTCATATATTTTACCCCCTACACCACTTTTGAGTTTGGTAAATAATCCTTTATGACAAATTGAATCAAATGCTTTTTTTTATTTTTAATCTATAAAACATACACATATGTTTCCTCTGTTAGTTTGGTAAACATTTGTATGTGTATTAGGGTGTGTAGGGTGTAAATATGATCTGATGTATGGTGTTTTTTGATAAAGTATTCGGGTGTTTAGAATACTTCGGAAAATCTTCCCCAGGTTACTGTTTGCACAGAGGCCTCGGATCCAGATCTCAGGATTGAAGAGTGTCAGTAGGGTGCTTTGCGTTTCAAGGTTGCTCTACTTTAGCATCTGAGCACTGATTCAGGAACATGTTTCCTGAATAATAAGGGGATTATTATTTTCTCTCTCTCTCCCTCCCTCCCTCCCTCCCTCCCTCCCTCCCTCACACAGACACTTCAGTACTTAAAGACCTTCACTAAGTGAGAGAGAAGGAAGTTGGTAAAGATGGAAAGAGACTGCTTACCCTGTCAAAGGGCTTAATCTCATCATCATTCTGCACAAGCTGCATCTCCCGCTGATGCTGAGATCATCTCCCATCTCAATGGACACCCTCACCCCCAACACACACACACACACACACACCTCCACCAACCCCCATCTCACCCTCTCAGACGAGCTGTCTGTCCCAGAGTAATCACAATCACCCCAGGTCTCCCTCCTCTGGCTCTCTGAAAGACTGCGTGACCTGTTCAGATCTCCGTCTTATTAGACTATCCATCCATCCATCCATTATCTTAACCCTTATTAGACTAGGTAGACTAGCTTTGTAAAATGTGATTTCAATTAAACTGCCTCAAGTCTGGCATCTGTAGCTATGTCCTCGCTCTGTTGCCGGGGCCGTACCCCTGTATATATAATTGATTTGTTCCGTTTTTGCTTGGAAAAAGTACCCATTTGTAACGAAAGAGAACATTATGTAGGGGAAAATTCACAGAGGAAACAAAAATTACTGTACTTGCAGGGTACATTTGGGGAAATCCTCGAAGAACAAAAATGTACTTCTGGTGTAACTTTTTCAGTGCACAGACAGGGTCACGCCCGGTGGTACATTCCACTTTCTGTGGTTAAAAAAGAAATGGGGAAATGAATTTGCAGCTCCCTGACTTCTTCCTCAGTATATTAGAGGACATTAGAGAACCATTTCCCAGCATCTGAAATGCAGCGTTAGGTGTGCCTAACACTACCCAGCCCCCCCACCCACCCACCCACCCATGAGCTGCAGGCTTCTCTCCTGAATTAATGTCCCCAAGCATTTACCCCCTCCTCTCCTTTATCTTTTCTACATGGACTTCAAATATTGATTCTTTTGAGTACCAGCAATTGACCCAAGATTACCAACCTGACACCTCCCCCCCCCAGCCACCGAACCACCCCCACCCCCCCGGCCCAAGATTATGTCTGACAGAAGAGCCCATTGGTGCTAAATCAAAGAGCTTGCCCAAGAGAGGCAAAAACACTTAATTGCCTATTCAGCATTTGAGTGGATCTGCACCACCTGTAACCTGGGTTATTTTTGTACATTTAATACAATCCCTTATTATTGGTCCCTAAACGCTTAATTGAGGGTTGGTAGTTCTTGACGATCCCTTGCCTTTTGAGCTTTTGTGTGGATGTCCCTGATTTAGTCAGACACAGGCTCTGGGCTAATGCTGTCCTTAGCACAGTGCAGTGGAGGCTTTATTGTTACAGAGGGCTGATCATGGGCAGGACTGGTGGTTTGGGGAAGCGTGGTGGCTGATTGGGCACTTCCACATGATTGCAAATGGCCAAGATTAACCGCTAACTAATGAACAAGCAAATGGCTCGTATCTTTCCTTCTGCTGCATTCAAGCTGTGAATCACAGCGCTGGTTTAACTTCACTGTTGGTAAGAGTTATAGTAGTAGTAGTAGCAGCAGTACTACTAGTTGTAATAGTAGTTGTCAGAGTCTAGTAGTAGCAGTAGCATTAATAGTAGTAGTTGTTATAAATCATTTTTGATGATGCATTATTGACCTTACAGGCATTCCATAGTCCGTACCCCCGTGATTAGGTGTCCCTGTGTGTGTGAGATACAAAGCTAGAACCTTAAGGTTACGATCCAAAATCCATGACTGTCTCAAGTTTTTTTGTTTAAACGTATTCCCTTCATCTTCTCTCTCTCTCTCTCTCTCTCTCTCTCTCTGTCTCCCTCAAGTTGGTGTTCTTGCGCATCACAACAGTATGTTCTAATGCTGGATGAAAACATCCTCGGAACTTCTTTCCTTTATTATATTCATTTTGAGGGGGAAAGAAAGAAAGCAACTGCCATTAAGAGACCAGAAAGAGTACAACAGATAATGTCAAGCTTGCAGAAATCTATCAAAATCAAATGTCAGCAAATGACATTCACATTTGTAAAACACGTTCTGGCTAGTTATTCCACTTCACTGGCCGTGGCTCTAGGTCTATCCAGGTTCGGTCTGGATGCAGCCACAGGAAGATGGAGAATGGAGAATCCTGGGACTGCAATGCGAAGGTTGCGTGTTTGAATCCCAGCCAGGGGGTACTGCCACTGTAAACATGAGCAGGGCGCTTAGCCCTTTAAGGTATAAGATCATAACTATGTCATGACAATGTTTTTAACTCAACAATGTTCTTGATCTTACACCTTATACCTCTTACAGTGTTCTTGTAACTGAACGAATTGCTGATTTTGAATGCTGATTTAACGGTCATTACTGGTAACCGAAAGCTCTAGAGTTCTAGAACACTGACTAAAAAACATTCCAAAGAACCTGCTCCTGAAAGGGTTAGCTTTTCTAGTAAATGTCCAGCTCTAGAAATGGACTGTGATTTTCGTAACATGGGTTGTTTTTGTGCATTCAATACGATCCCTTATCACTGATCCCTAAATGCCTAATTGAGGGTTGGCAGTTATTGACGATCCCTAAAGGAGAGTCACAGACAGTTAATAGCCAATTCAGCATTTGTGTAGATATCGCCAATTCAGCAACTGACCCATGCCGGCTATAACACAGGTTATTTTTGTGCATTTTTATAATCCGTTATTACTGATCCCTAAACATTTAATTGAGGGTTGGTAGTTATTGATAATCCTGACACATGACTGTGATAAAAGCGGAGATGCTATGTAATGCAATTATAAATAATAATAATAATAATAATTACATATGTGTGCATATGTACCAGCCTCCACAGAATCAGAACATGGGTGGTCTGGCCGGACCTCCGTTGACCGCAGATGTTCCCAAAAAGATTTTATTAGAGTTGTAATTTTTATTAATTGGCCTTATGCGCTTTCACTGCTTGCTCCAGAGCTAGTTATCTATGAAAGTATGCTGCTTGACATTTACTGAGCATTTACAGGCTGTGAGTCTTGCTCGGGGGTTGGGGGGGAGCCATGCCCAATTAGGGGCTCCAACCATCACAAGCCCAACTCTGCGACGACAGAGACAAGCAGCAGCCAGAATGCTGCCCAGAAATACATGAAAAAAAGAAAGGAAGCCTGGATTTTGTGGAGGAAAAGATAGGGAGGACTGCCTGGGAAAACATCCCCCTTTGGTGTACGTGTACTGGACTGGATGACCACTGAAAATTCACCCAGAGCAGGCAAAGAGTCAGCAAAATATTCAGCACCCGCAAAGACAAAGTTCTTTATAAAAAAATTACTTTATTTGCAAATAACAAAATGCACAAAATTATCATATCATACAGTAGTCAGTCACAGCCATTTGCAGAAAAATAAATTGACAAATTAATTTATCCCCCCAACAAAAATATAAAACGGCAAATAAATGTATCTCCCCCCAACACTTCTCAAACTTGATGACCCTCCACCCTTTCCAGACATATCAGCTGCCATTTGCCTATCTGCACCCCCCAGGGCTCATGTCTCCTCAAAATTAATCTCCCTCTCCCACCCCTACATCTGCATCTCCCAGCCCGCTAACACAAACACGACCGTGTGGATAAACACGCTAGTGAAGATTCTCCCTCATCTTTACACAAGTGCTAAAGTAACGAAGCAGCCACACAGCCAGAAACTAAAGTATGAAAATACTGTACATTTCACTCATTCACTGTCACCCCTGCCCCCTCTCCACACACTCTCAGCAGCGCTGGGGCAATGCGACGGCAACCAGAAAACAGGAGTCCCTCGCTTTCAAGGAACAGATTTGTCTCAGTCGGAAATATGATCCGAGGAGCCGAAGGGTGCGGGCGAGAAAAACTTAACTTTGGGGTCCCAAGCAGACCAGGCCCTCGCCTTCACCGCGGTCCGTCTCCCGACACCAGACCCACTGGCGACACGGTCAGCCAGACCCGAGAAAGCACCGTTTTCCATCGGACTCCACCGTCCCTCCTTTCCCCCTCGCTCCCAGCGCACTCCTTCGCGCACACGCAACTGCTTATTACAATGGAACGCTGTCCGCTCAAGTCTTTTTCATTTTACTTTACAAGGTTTGAGAGAGGCGAGAGGGCAAGCTGCCACCCCCCCCCCGCCGCCCCCCCCCCCCGGCCTCCTTCACCCCGCCGGCGTCCGTCACACCTTCACGCCCACCGACTGCGCCTCGGACTTCTGTGTGGCGAGCGAGGCCACGTGCCCGTGCACCGCCTTCTTCAGGTTGAGCAGGCAGAGGCACTGCGAGCGGAAGCGCAGGTCGAAGAAGGCGTACAGGAAGGGGTTGAGGCAGCTGTTGACGTACCCCAGGCAGGTGACGTAGGGGTGGGCCAGCAGCAGAAAGTTGAGCACGGAGCAGGTGCTGGGCGCCAGGTCCAGGTAGGACAGGGCGTCCAGGCTCTTCAGCAGGTGGAAGGGCGTCCAGCAGATGGCGAACACCACCACCAGGGTGGTGATGATCTTGAGGAGCCTGCGCTTCTTCTGGTCCTCCTTGCGCAGGGAGTTGAAGTGGCGCGTCACGGTGCAGCCGATGAAGCAGTAGCAGATGGTCATGGCCAGGAAGGGCAGCAGGAAGCCCAGCACGGAGGAGGACAGGCTGAGGCCGGCGATCCACAGCCCCTCCTGCTTCTGCGTCACCAGTTGGAAGTCCATGGCGCAGGCGGTGCGGTTGAACTCGTCCTGCACCGTGTTGCGGAACACCAGCGTGGGCAGCGACAGCACGGCCGACAGAGTCCAGATCGAGGCCAGCGAGGCCAGCATGGCGCCGCGGGAGCGCAGCCGGCCGCTGGACAGCGAGTGCACGATGGCCAGGTAGCGGTCGTAGCTCAGGCAGGTGAGGCAGAAGACGCTGGCGTACATGTTGACCAGCACCACGTAGCTGCTGAGCTTGCACAGGGTGGCCCCGAAGGGCCAGTGGTAGCCCAGCGCCGTGTAGACCGCCCACAGCGGCAGGGTGACCACGAAGGTCAGGTCGGCCAGGGCCAGGTTCCCGATGTAGACGTCGGCCGCCCGGCGCTTCGACTTGGACTTCCACACGGTGAAGATGACCACGCCGTTGCCCGACAGGCCCAGGATGAAGATGAGCATGTAGAAGACGGGGATGAGGGAGTAGGTGGGCTCCCACTCCGGGTAGTCGCACATGGTGCCGTTCTCGCTGGCTTCATCGTAGTCGTACTCATAGTCCAAGGCGTGCTCCATTCTCCTCGTTCTCCTTGCGCTTTTCTCAAAAAATGAAATAATCCGGCACGTTGAGGGCTCTGCGTACTGATCAGAGGTCCACGCAGAGTCCGACGAAGCGCTGCCAGATGAGTCAACAGATGGGTGTGAACAGCACTTCCCTCGCTGAACAGGAAAAGCCCCAAAGCAGGACAACAAAAGAAACAGCACACACAAACAGCCGAGCAGTGCAAGGGTGTGGAAACAGATCCTGTGTGTGAGTCCACTGGGCAAGGCAGTTCTTTTTAAGCCCTCTCGGTCGTTGACACCCCCCTTTCCCCTCCCACCACAACTCCTGCACCTCCTATTCCCCCGTCAATCACTACCCTGAAACCCCTTGCCCCTCCCCTCTTCTCACTCTCTCTCTCTACCTCCATCTCCAACACATGGACACTGTCTGAATCAACACTTGGATTTTATGATGGGATTGTTAGCTGGTCATGCAGTATTTTTTAAATGTGTTTTAATAATTCTAACACTTATGTGAGTCTTAAAATAGTAATGTTTAGTCTTCAGAACAACAGGTGGTCACAGTCTAAAGACAGTATAGCATACTGTTTGAGAAATATTAACTCTCTGTGAAGTAGAGTACGGACGGCAGATGGGGCCCTTCAAGAGCAACTCGGAAACGCTTAATTTAGGTTCATATACGCTTTCAACTTCACATAAACAGTTGCACTCTCCGTTTTGTAAAAGCGGCGTTTTAAGATTCAAATCTTCGACGCGTCATTTTATTTATTTATGTCAGCCAGGAATAGCAAGGGAAATGCACGTAGCCTGGCGCATGCACGTCGAACCAGCTGCCACCATTTAGCGTCTATACAGCAAAGCCGAATTCTTACCTTAAATCTGGGAGAACGCATGTTCATGCCAATATTTTTCTTTCAAAAACAAGCCGGGGCAAGTATGCCCGCTGAATCGCAACACAACTGAACTAAATTATAATATTAATGCCACGCCGTGGAAGGTGTCAAGAGCCGTCGATTTCAGGTCCCTGGAACTAACGTGGCAGTTTGAATTTAAATATGCACATTTGGAGCACAACAGAAGGTCGACAGGATGCCAGAATGATTTTATTTTAAATTATTATTTTAAAAAAGTTCCACGCTGCAAGACCATATGAACCGCAACACTGGAGAGCACGCACATCACTTATGAATCTAGCCTAAAATGTATTTAATATTTTTTTTTTTAGCAATGGCTTTCACACAAAACAATGTACAGACTACAGACACACATATGGCACATATGGTAGCCTACAAGTGATGCAATGATAATTAGCCTATTAGAACAAGCCAACAGATCTTTTACTAAGAAATACATGATTTCAAAAACAAACCCATCTGTACGATAATCCGTGATTAATCCGTAATTATTCTGGATGACGTCATAAAATGTTTAAATACCGTACTTCCGATTTCGGTCTCATCAGTCGTACCGGTTGGAGAAAGGCAATGAATGTATTTTCCGACACGGTGCACAAGAAGAAAAAGTGAACTTCTTGCATTGATGCAGCTTTCTTTAGAATACTTATTTGGACAGGTCGGTTTTCTGGTTTAATTCATCACCTTTGATGAATTGACCTTTGAATGATTTTGCAACGTGTTATACACGCTAATATTAAAACAGAATTTCCTGTCAACACCCAAAACCTCATATAAATTAACAACAGAGATAAATAGGTTCATAGCACAAGTATAGGCTGTCCGTCCCACAATTTACCATCACCCCACCCTCCACCCCCCACCTCCGTGCGTGTGTGCTTGTGTGTTAGGAGCTTGGCCTCATGTTGGACAAATTGTGTTCAGGGGGGGGGGGGGGGAGAGAGAGAGAGAGAGAGAACTGGTGTGTGTGAATTGCACTTGCACATGTGTGTGAGACAGGATGAAAGCACTTCTCAGTGACGCTCCTAAAGAAGAGGCTAAAAGCAGCCGTCGATTTCATCCCCACACCGTGCTATTGCTGGATATGATTATAAATCTGAGCGACGCTCCCAGACCATCTTAAAGGGCATGGCTAAACAAAGCATTCCTTCCTGGGTAAATTAGAGATGGGCAGCTATCCAACAGGACATCCTCCATCTGATGTGTGTGTGTGAGAGAGAGAGAGAGAGAGAGGACAGTGGGTCAGTGCTCAGTGGAACTGTTATTAGGGTGTTGAATACAGCGGTGTGTGTGTGTGTGTGTGTGTGTGTGTGTGTGTGTGTGCATGCGTACTTGTGTGAATGTTGGCGTGGTGGATACAGTGATACATTGATGTGTGTGTGCAAGTATGTGTGTGTACATGTTTGTGTATGCATGAGCGTGCGTGTACACATGCTTGTGTGTGGAAGGGTGTTGGATACAGTCCACAGTGTGTGTGTGTGTGTACGAATGTTGGCACGCATGAGTGTGTGTGTGTGACAGCGTTGGACACGGTGGTGTGTGTGTGTGTGACAGCGTGGTGCGTGTGTGTGTGTGACAGGTTGGTGTGTGTGTGTGTGTGTGTGTGTGTGTGTGTGTGTGACAGGGTGGTGTGTGTGTGTGTGTGTGTGTGTGTGTGTGTGTGACAGGTTGGTGTGTGTGTGTGTGTGACAGGGCGGTGTATATGAGGACAGAGGGGTAGTGGGTCAGTGGAGCAGACGGTCGGGCTCACTCCACACCTCGGCCGTTAGCTCGTTAGCAGCGCCGCGGTGGCGCCCGGACCCTGACTGCCACAGACACAACAACCGGCCCGCACTGCTCTCCTCCGTCAGCGCACCGCTCCTCCCGCTGCTGCCACCCTTCCTCTTATTCATCCCTCCTTTTCTTCTTCCTTTCATCCTCCCCCCATCCTCTCTCAAACTTTCTTCATTTTCACTGGACTTGCAGGAGCAAGTTTGACTTGCACATGCACATGTGCACACATATACCTTGCGCAGGCACATATGTACGCACACACGCATGCTTACACACACACACACATCTGTCTTAGAATGTGCACATTCATCTGCATTACAGATTTTAAGTTTAAATTCTCCTTAGATTATTAAATCACACTTCACTATACTCACCCACTACTACACAAAAACTGCTGGCACTTATGAATAGACACACACACCTCTGCCTTCTGTCTCCGAATCTAGAATTCTATGAAACAATTGCACATACAAGAAAAATAAAAGGAGAGAAGGAGTGTTCTGGACTGGGGAGGTATTCTGCCTCCTCTCTCTTCCCCTTTTCACACTATTTATTTTGCATAGCCACAAGGTGAAACTCCTTCAGCGCCACAATTATGAGAGTTGGGTATTCCATACTTGTGAGAGTTAGGTATTATTTTCTAGATTAACAGAGTACTTGATGGAATGGGACCACACATGTTTGTACCTGTCCAGAGAGCAGCTGTCAGCCCCTTTGGGCCCAGGGCCCCGTTCCATTGCCCTGGTGGCCAGAACACGGCACTTCCTGGTCACATGACCACCCACCAACTGTGGATATCAGGTTTAAACCCCCTGTCCCCCTGTTCCCCATCTCAGAGATTATGTGGGATCAACTCAACGCTGAACGCTGGAAAATGAACGCTTCCACGTGCAGGGGCTAATAGCGGATGCTTGGAGCCCATTTGGTCAAGTGAGACAGCCTGGTTTTCAAAGGGGGGTACGGGGGGGGGGGCTGACACTCAAATGGCAAATTAAACGGTGTGAAGAGCTGGAGACTCTTCCCCTCACCTCGCCTAGACAGACCTGTCACCTGCCCAAACGAAGGAGTCCCGACGGCTGGCATCGCCCTGCTGAAGACGGGCTGCCCTGACCGGGGCGGGGGTGGGTCACATCCTGATGTCACGGCCCCCGGTGTGTTGCTGGAAGGGGGTGGGGGGGGGGGGGGGTGTTATTGGGCAAAGTGTCAGAACTCCAGACATCTCTTGCAGTTACATCAAACACGGCCATCTGTGTAGAGGCTGAGGAATACACTTATCTGTGCTCAGCTGAAGGATGCGGTATGCTCTAGCGCTTACGCATTCACCGGCACACGCACTTATCTCAGTGACTGCAGGGGGCCCGAGACGCTTCTTCTCGCCCACACGAACAGCATAGAGCCGGTTCACCTGACAGCCCTAAATATCTACCTTGAGCCTTTGTTGTTAGTTTGGAAAGGTACAGTTTTTTTTTTCATGGTTTTATTCGTCTTTTTTATCCCGATTATAGAATTCCCAGTTTTAACTCTCCAGGCCCAACCTTGGAGAGAGGTGTGTACACATGCACGCACATATTTGTGTGTGTGCGTTTGTGAGCTTGTCTGACAGGGTTTATAAGAGTCGCGCCGAAAAGCTGTACGCCTGGCAATGCCTCAGTATCTTGAACCCAAGCTGCGCCCCCCCCCCCCCCCCCCAAAAAAAGCCAAAAAGCTCCAAAAAGACGCCCCAAACGGCCCTTTCCTGGAGCAATCAGGGCAGCGCGGAGACGGCGGGGTCCACGACGAGCGCCTTCCTGTTTACTTATTTATCACTTATCTCCCGGCCCAGCATGCAGCGGGCCAGCGCAATGCCAGGAAAGCCGTCTGCAGTTCACACAGTGCCGTCATCAATCTCCGAGCGTCGCCTTCTTTCTGTCCTTCTTTCTTTCTCTGCTTCTAAATATATTTTCTCGGGAGAAAGCAGAGGGGAACCGACGTAGCCTGTTGATGAATCCTGTTCCCCAAACCCTTCCTCCTCCCCGCTCTACATACTGCTCCAAAATAGCTCAGAAATATTTTACTTCTCTCCACGCAAAATTCACCTCTGTGTTATTGCAGTTTAGCGGCAAGCCTGGGTCAAATACGTAGTTGTTTTGAATTCTAATACTTTTCTGCGCTCGGTTGATCTTGCCTGGTGCAACAGAGCCAACCAAGAGGACCGGAAGGCAGGGTTTACCCTTTTGAACATTTCAGTACACCAGACAAGCTCAGTAAAGTGTAAAAAATGTAGCCAAAAGTAATTACGTATTTGACCCTGGTATGTTCAGCAGAGGCGTTCATCCTAGCCTCACATTATAAGTTGTTCATAATTTATTTCACCCTGCAGGGGGTGAACCTCCAACCATTTGTCATTTCATCTGGCAATCCTGCCATCCTCTGGGAATGCAATGTACACATCTAAGTGTTGTCCAGTATATGTCAAGCACGCCATTTTGAAGCTTTAGCAGAGAGCAAGAGTCCTTACTGGGTTTGCTCGAGTCATCGCATAGCCTAGATTATTTTATACAAAAATTAAAATGTAAGGTTTATTTGGGCAAAATATAGCATTAACGCAGAGCAGAAAAAGATATCTCGCAGTTGTTCACCATCGCACATGCGCAGTGTCTTGAAATTGAACGCTTTCTCTGGCTTTCCTCAGAGAGGAACAGTAGACTTGCGTAACTACACATGCTCATGGCACATCCCGACCTCTCATAAGGCTAGGCTGAAGCGGAATAGGAGCTGATAGTTGAGACTACCATCTGTTTTCCTTCAACATCTTCTTTGGCTTTAGTTTGTCTGTAATACTGACAAACTGATACATATTGAATGAGGGTTGCAGTCGCTAGGACAGTCCACGTCTCCTTGGAAACCTGTGACTCCTTTGGCCAATCGGGTGCCTGCAGTCTGTCTGCGCCATTAGGGCATGAAGTGCAGCTCTCCTGCGCAGCTGGGCCGGTGGACTGCAGACTGAAGCAGACGGGCATGCAGCAGTGGCCTTGTGGGAGACGCCAAGAGACTTACAGTTGATTAGACTAAGTAGGGGTCAATTCCCCCTGGAGCAATGCGGGGTTAAGGGCCTTGCTCCAGGGGCCAACAGGACCATCTTATTGGGGTTTGAACCATGAACCGTCCAGGTCCCAGTCAAGCAACTTAGCCACTTAACACAGAAATGATGAAAGATGGCAGTTAAAAAAAGACTATGCAGTACAACAGACCTCACGACTGCCAAGCTGATAAGATTTCCTTTTTTGGGCAGAGATGTGCAGGGGTGAGCGCGTGCTTACCGCAAAGTTACTGCGGGAACTGTGTCTCCCATTCCCGTCTGAACCCCTGCCGGAGGGGGGGGGGGGGGGGGGGGGGGGCTGGGGTCACAAGGTGCTTCCCTCTCTACCCTCCGCCCCCCCCCCCCCCTTCCAAGAGCAGATGCGCTGTCAGTGACCAAAACAGCAGCTAAACAGGAAACCCTTCAGCAGCTCTCTCTGACCAACACATATATTTCAGTGCCCCTTCCACTGGGCTTACTACGTAGGATGTTTATTTAGAGACAGCACGGCCATTTTACATTTTTATTACATTTATTAATGAAATAATTGCATAGTAAGTTAATTAAACACATAAATGCTTGAATGTATTTGTATTTATATCCAATTTAATCAATTATTTATCTTGTATTTACATTTATATTCAGCTTGTATTCACATTTACATTCAATGAGCACTTTATAGGTAGACCTGTACACCAGCTTTTTAATGAAAATATTTAAGGCAATAAGGTGGCAGCAACAAAATGCATAAAAGCATGCAGACCTGGTCAAGAGGTTCAGCTGTTTTTCAGACCAAATGTCAGAATGGGGAAGAAATGTGATCTTAGTCACTCTGACCGTGGAAAGATTGTTGGTGCCAGACAGGGTGGTTTGAGGATCGCTGGAAATACTTATCTCCTGGGATTTTAACACACAACAGTCTCTGCAGAGAGTAGTGTGAAAAACAAAAAACATCCAGTGAGCAGCAGTTCTGCGGGCAGAAAGGGGTTGCTCATGAGAGAGGTAGGAGGAGAAGGGCCAGACTGGTTGAAGGTGACAGGCAGGTGACAGTAGTCATTATCTTCAATAATCCGCTAGTTTGGATTCTATTACTATTTCTATATAGCTATAGATTTCTCAGTTAAACTGTGTAACATTAGCTTAGTAGGTTTGGCACATACCATAGGCAAATGGCTAGCTAACGTTAGCTACCTCAGCACGTCGAAAGAAAAAAAAAATGCTGTTGTTACAACAATAAATATAATGTGCACGTTATATTTTTCTATGTAATGTTAAATCAGGAAACGTAACAACGGCTGTTGGCAAAATATAAATAACGCCGATTAAGCGATTTTCATTTTGAGGTAATGAATGGGAATTAATTAGTAGGCTGATTACACTTAGTGCAGGTCCATTACATGGGTCCAAACAAACATTCATATTTCAGCTGTCTGTGTTCTATATTCGTTTTTAATTTAGTCTGCAGCGATTTGAAATCAGAACCTGCTGACCTTTTACCATCAAGTCAGCAGGTTTTGATTTCAAATCGCTGCAGATGCTATTTATTTGTCGACTCGTTTGTTTTCACAGTATTCAAATGGAATAAAGCCTGCTGAAAAAAACAGCTAAAGCTAGGTTTCGAAACAGCTGGGAGCTGGTTTAGCCTGCTCTTTTTTCTCTTTAAAGTTTGTTGTTTAGACATTAAAACTGTTTAAATATTTAATTACATTTTGTTTAAAGAACAATTGACCAGTTCATACCCAGCTAGACCATCTCATGACCGGTTCAATTTTCAAGCTGGTCAAGCTGGCATAGCTGGATTTTACACCAGGGTTGACTAAGAATAACCAACTGAAAAAAATCTCCTTCATAAAGAGTCTACTCTCTGTCCTGTGTCCTGTTTATTACCCTCAGTTTATACCCTGTCTTTTACTTGGACAAATATACAAGCACTGATTTTTTCATACTTTTAAAACAGTTTTTTTGTGTAAAAGTTGACATATATTTCGTGCCCCATAAACAACATACTTATAACTAAGTTTTGTCAAAAATGTCAGTTAGAACCAAATCATTCTCAGGCCTCAATATGTCTTTGAGCATAAACATGGCCCGGCAAACGACTCATTCTCAGCCGCTCCACAACCAGAAAGAGGGGCACGGGCATTAAAAATATAAACAGCTGCTCCCTGATTGATTTGGCGGCTGCGCCCCCATCCATCCAGAGACAGCCGTGGATGTGCGTGTCCAGGATGTACACGGATGCTCCTGCATCTTTGACACAGGACACTTCCTGCCTGCCTGTTTCCTCTGATCGGGAAGCGCGCGGCCTAGCCCCATCTCCCACAATCCCTTTCTGCTCCTCACTTCCTGTTAATCACACTGTTGCTTTGCTGTCATCAGCATCATAATACTCTGTGATTGTCATTATAGAGCAGGGAGCGGAGGATGCTAAAAGCAACACTGATTCATGCCAAAGGTCTCATACGTGTTATATTATCCTCTGAGGCCTGCAAATTGGACTAACGCACCCGGTAGACCTGGGATTAATCTGTATTGTAATGATTTTAGTAAGAATTGTTTCTACTTTGTTCTACCTGTAGTCTTTATTTCATACATTTTTACATTGTCCAGCATTCTTGTAACATTTTTTTCCCCAGACTGATTATCTTTCTGCAGTCCAGAGCAGCAGTTTGCAGTGACTCTGGGTTGAGGGGGAAAGGTGACTGAAATGAAACCCAAAGAATGCTCTTTAACGTGATTCAGACAGCCGCTGGGGCTATGCTACTAGATACGCATAAACTCATAAACATAAACTCAATGCTATATTACACTGCAGAATTCGGCATCTTCAAAAGACACAGTAAGCCTAGGACATGCTTAACATTCAACAAAGAATGTAGTTAAAATAATTACTGTGATCACAGTATGACAAAGGATGGGTAAACCAGACAATGTTACTTTAATGGCATAATAGCCCCACACTGCCCATAGCCCCTAACTGTGATGGGCAGTCGAGAGGGGTTAGCACGCGGGGCAAGCATTAGGGGTACAGTGTGGGCATGTTTTGGTACACGTTCTCTCGCTCTCTGAACCCCTGGCAGATGTCACAGCATGCCTGCAGGTACACTGTAAAAAAAATCCTGTAAAATTACAGTAAAATACTGGCAGCTAAATTCGCCAGTATTCTTCTGTTTTTTTTACAGTGCCTCTACCGTAATTTATTTCAACAGTTAATTACTGTAAAATGTATTACAGTACTCTACAGTTGTTCTAGTGTACTTACTGTAATTTAACAATTTAGTACTGTAAAAATATACAGTAATGTTCTGTATATAAGCTTTGCAATACAGTGTACCTACTGTATACTAACAAGTTATTGCTGTAAATATACAGTAATGTGCTGTATATACGATTTGCATTACAGTGTACAGTGTACCTACTAAACTAACAGTAATACTGTTTAAGCTTTACAGTAGGATACGGTCAGCTGTTTGGTTTCCATTATACTGTATATTACTGTAAAATGAAAGTACAGCAGGATAATATGATTTTCTTCAACAAGTCAATGATTTTAAAAAGTGACATTTCAAATTAAAAACTCCTGGAAATTGCTGGCATAGAAATGGATCAGACAAGAGATGGCATTACAACATTTATTAAAGTTGTTTATTATTTTAGTAATGAAATGTAGTTCAACAGTTTAAACACAAAGAGAAAGAAGAAGAAAAAAATCTATTTAGTTTTTTACAATCGTTTTCACACTTGTCTCAATACCATGTCCACTAACACATTCACTATATCATTAGACTATGTGAACTAAACTGTGGATATTTTTGCATTGCTTTCATACTAAAGGCATTCAATCACCACTTCTTCCAAAATTCATGCATACCTCTCTCAGTCAGTGTTCACTACCAGCAAAGGTTTGTACAAATACAGCAAATTTTGCAGACATTTAGATACTCTGTTCAAAACAGTTAACTTTCAGTTCAAAACAAAATAAAATTCTGATCATTGTGGAAGGAAATATGCTGCAATATACTGGGTTTGCTCGAGTCATCGCATAGCCTAGATTATTTTCTACAAAAATTAAAATGTAAGGTTTATTTGGGCAAAATATAGCATTAACGCAGAGAAGAAAAAGATATCTCGCAGTTGTTCACCATCGCACATGCGCAGTGTCTTGAAATTGAACGCTTTCTCTGGCTTTCCTCAGAGAGGAACAGTAGACTTGCGTAACTACACATGCTCATGGCACATCCCGACCTCTCATAAGGCTAGGCTGAAGCGGAATAGGAGCTGATAGTTGAGACTACCATCTGTTTTCCTTCAACATCTTCTTTGGCTTTAGTTTGTCTGTAATACTGACAAACTGATACATATTGAATGAGGGTTGCAGTCGCTAGGACAGTCCACGTCTCCTTGGAAACCTGTGACTCCTTTGGCCAATCGGGTGCCTGCAGTCTGTCTGCGCCATTAGGGCATGAAGTGCAGCTCTCCTGCGCAGCTGGGCCGGTGGACTGCAGACTGAAGCAGACGGGCATGCAGCAGTGGCCTTGTGGGAGACGCCAAGAGACTTACAGTTGATTAGACTAAGTAGGGGTCAATTCCCCCTGGAGCAATGCGGGGTTAAGGGCCTTGCTCCAGGGGCCAACAGGACCATCTTATTGGGGTTTGAACCATGAACCGTC
Source organism: Conger conger (assembly GCF_963514075.1). NCBI lineage: Eukaryota > Metazoa > Chordata > Actinopteri > Anguilliformes > Congridae > Conger > Conger conger. Next base: position 12,511,680 of record NC_083771.1, read on the forward strand.
CAGGTCCCAGTCAAGCAACTTAGCCACTTAACACAGAAATGATGAAAGATGGCAGTTAAAAAAAGACTATGCAGTACAACAGACCTCACGACTGCCAAGCTGATAAGATTTCCTTTTTTGGGCAGAGATGTGCAGGGGTGAGCGCGTGCTTACCGCAAAGTTACTGCGGGAACTGTGTCTCCCATTCCCGTCTGAACCCCTGCCGGAGGGGGGGGGGGGGGGGAGGGGGGGCTGGGGTCACAAGGTGCTATCTGCATTTTGGCAGATAAATGAAACTATATGCTTGAAATACGTAAGACAGATCATTCTGATTTGAGCAGAAAGTTTATTCAGTTTATTCAATTTTTTTTTGTTTGCAGCCTTGTTACCATCTATACAAAAGTGATCATACTTGCATTGAAATGTGCATGTATATAGGGTAAATATAGATGTAGTTGTCTACCTACCCAGGTGTTTGTTGTTTGTGCCCCATTACCACATATAAAAAAAGGGGCCACCTTTGGATTGGCATTTGCATTCTTTAGCCTTGGTGGGGAAAATGGATGCAGCCAGCGGTAACAACAGAATGTTTCCGCAGGTTGATCAAAGCTCCAAAGAAGGTCACGGTGCTGCACGAGAAAAACAAAGGCGATAAAGATTTTTACAGTACTGGAGTGATCATATTTTGGTGATGTACTCTCACAGGATAATAACATGAAACAGAGGGAACAGATTACCAGTCAAATATTTTGATTTTGCTCTATTATGCTAGCTAACAATAGCAACAAATGACCGAAAAAGCTAACGCTGGTAAACCAGACTGGAAGTCAGAAATTGCGGGTAAAGGTTATTTAGCTGAAGTAACGGTACTTGGCTATCCTGAATTGTATTCCAAAGCTAAAAGCAAGCAGCATATGCATGTGATTTTCCTCCAGAAGATGAACGGAAATATACAGTTAACGTTACTGCTTACTACGTACAATAAACAGTGTGAGCTTGCCAGCTGCGTTACCTGTTGGGTTTTTCGTTCGGTCTAACGTTACTCAGTGAAGTGCAGTCTCCAGAAATAATATTTTAGTTACTCACCGAACTAAAGAGGGGTTTCTCCGTCGTGGCTGCAGTTTCTACTCTTCACATTTTGTATAAATAGCAAAACATCACTTAACTTCACCGAAGTTGGTGAAAAAACTATGGGAAAAATACAGGTGTGAGTCCACAGTTATGGGCGCATTTGGGCAGGCTCAAAATCAACCGTCTTCTGGTAAAAAAAAGAAGAAAAAAACTGTATTGTACTGTATAGTCGTAAAATTTCACAGTAACATGCTGTTTACGGCAAGTCATGCTTTTGGCGCCAAAAAAGCGCTGCATTTTACAGTATTGTACTGTATTTAAGAAAAACTGTACATTACTGTTAGAATTTGGCTGTATTTTTACAGTAATTTTTTACAGTGTAGATCTGCAAGACCCCTCACCAGGAAGCCAGGCCACATGCCCGCTCAGAGCCCCCTGCGAGTGGCAGGGGAGGGGGGCAAATGACCGCCCAAAAATGACCGCCCAAAAATCACCCAACCATAATGGATTCCGGAACATTCTTTCACATACAGGCACCTGCACTTGAAAATCAAATGCGAAAGCACTTTGCAAAATTTACCATAAAACTTACAATAAAGAAAAGCAATCTGGTGTGCATCATAATTCTTGTGACAAAGACATATTTTTTCTTGATTTGGCTCTGTGCTCCACATTTTTTTAATCGAGCAATTTGCATGTGGTAAAAGTGCAGCTGTTCAGCTTTGAAAGCAAAATTTGTATACAGCACTTTCTATTCATCTTCCCCCCATTTCAGGGTGCCAGAATATTTGGGACTAATGAAGACTGATGGAACCCAATTATGTGTCTATCCTTCTGTCGGTCAGTCTGCCTGTGTGGCATCTGTGCACATAACAATCTCTCATAATTTCTTTCTACAGTCTTACTGCAGTGAGGGTCTGGTTTTGGGCAGAAACAGGAGTCAGACATGCACGGGGCATGTTCTCTTTCCCTTTGTCATCTGGCCAAACATAACTGAATGCATGCATAATGATGTTTAGTAAAACCGCCGGACAGATTGACACCTCGAGCTCAGAGGTGTGAATGTCCGCGTTGGGCCCTGTGCTCCTGGGCACCTGTGCCTCGTGGTCTGCAGCGGAGCATGCTGGGAGATTTCTCAGGCACCAGCTGCACTGGTGCCCTCAGAAGCAGTGACCACGCAGCTCAGCTGTTGCTGTTGCGCATGCCAGCACATGGTGCATGGGGAAGCCTAGTTGCTAAGGTTCATGACTGGGACCCAGAAGGTTGGTGGTTCAAGCCCCAGTGCAGCTACAATGAGATCTTGAACAAGGCCCTTAACCCTGCATTGCCCCAGGGAGGATTGTGCCCTGCTTAGTCTAATCAACTGTAAGTCCCTAATCTAACGTCTGCGGTGCACGTCTGCACGCTCCCAAACTGGCAGGAGGACAGTGCGGCAATGATTTGAATACAATAAATACGATTGGCCTCGCTGAACTGGGGTACAATAAAACTCGGCAAAGGTGCACTGTGATTGGTTCACAGACAGAGCCTAACTGCGGGGCGGAACATGACCAGGAAATGAAGCTACTGGCACGGCCAAGTTAGCCAACCCCAAGAAAGTGAATCCAAACAAACGGTAAAAAAAAAACAACAACCGTTCCATTGTTTCTCTCCTTCTCTTCTTCCGCAGGAGAAACGCTCAGGAGAGCTATTGTCATCCTCCCGAGGCTCTTATTTACCCGAGAGGATGTTGTTTTTTTGGCCAACCTGATGAGAGAGAGATGAGAGAGACGGCAGAGCAGTTTGATGCAGTTTGGTCCAGAGCTTTTTATCCTTTCGAAAGCTTCTCCGCGGTGACTGGGGCACTTGGCCCTGGATCTAAGGGTCGAGGGTAACCTCCGGCCTTCTGCAGTAAAGCGGGAGCAATGTGCGCAAGTTAACGGAAGCACTTTTCCCTCCTGTAAGCAAACAGCAGGCAGAGAATCGCTTTGGCCATCCGGCCTGAGGGCTGAGGGTTCTAGAACCTTCTGTTAGCAACTGCCGTAGAATTCTGGGAGTTCATAGTACTGAGCCCGGCTGTAAAATCCAGTTATGCCAGCTTGAAAACTGAGCTGGTTAAGCTAGTCATAAACTGGACTAGATGGGTATGAGTTGGTCAACGAGCTAGTGCTCGTAGCTTGTCATAGCTAGTTGACCAACTACCACCTGTTTCAAAACCTAGCTTGACCTGTTTTTTTCAGCAGGTAGTTGCATGGACTCTGCATGCTAGCTAGTTTATTACCTTAACTGTAACCTGGTCAACCCGTTTAAATTGATGTTCTTGGTTTAATTCTGTTTTTAGCCATTCTAACTTTACACCTCGCTGGACAGCGGAGGATGGTCTCCCCCGTCCATGGCCAGGTACCTTCATTGTGTTGAGGGTTTCTCTCCCCAATGGGAGACCACATCTGTTTGCTATTTCAGGCCTGGCATTTACCCTTCTGTTACTTTGTAAAGCGTCTTTATGACTAGTCTAGTAAAAAAGCGCTATACAAATATATGCGTAAATAGTGCGATTGTGTATGAGGGTGGGATTGTGCACACAGTTTTGTGTGCGTGTGTGCACGTTTGTACACACACATGTGTTTGGGCTAGAAACACGAATCTTCCAGGGCCCCCATTCATCCTCAGAGTGATAAATCACACAGGACTGAGATGGCACTAACGCATGCTGGAAACAAAGCCACAGGATGCATCAACCACAGTCATTCACTGACTCTACTTTTTTTTAAAAACTTCTCTAAGAAACCTACTCTCCAAGGGATGGAGAAGTTGAGTGTGGGGAATGTCCAGTGCAGCCCATAAGGTATTTTGGCAGTGGTATTTTGGCATTTCTGTTCCTTTGGCTCTGTACTCCAACACATTGGATTTGAAATGAGACAATGAATATGATGTCAACGTGCATCCATATTAAGTGATCCATGTTGGAATTACTTTTTATACATAATCTCCCCATTGTTGGGGACCAAAAGTAATTGGACAGTTGGCCTCTCAGCTGTTTTTGATTTGTCAACTGTATTCAATCACTTCCTTAGTAAAGTTATAAGAAATCCTTTAGTATCTAGTCTCTAGGCTGTTGATTGCCTTGTGAGCCAGAGTTGTGCAAATGAAAATCAAGGAAGCCATTATGAGGCAGAGAAATAAGAAAAAAACAACACTATAACACCCCCCAACCCCATGTTTCACAGATGAGCCTCCACACTTTGCTCTTGCCATCACCCATATACAAGTCAATCTTGGTTTCCTCTGTCCACAAAGGTTTTTCCAGAACCCTGCATTCTCTTTTAGGTACTTCTTAGCAACCCTGTTTTTGTGGCTAACTAGTGGTTTGCATCTTGCAGTGTAGCCTCTATAGTTCTGTTTGTGAAGTCTTCTGGGGACAGTAGCGCCTGCCTCCTGCAGAGCTTTCCGATCAGGTGGACAGGTGCTTGGGGGTTTTGCTTCATTATAGCGAGAATTCTTCATCCATGAACTGTAGAGGTCTTCCTTGGCCTAACATGTGATTACGGAGATCACCAGAGCTATTTTTCTTCTA